>NC_084617.1:26151347-26173847 GCF_033978795.1 Nerophis ophidion
TCGGTTGGCCTGTATCAATATTGATCGATTTTTGTGAAAACGTATGTAATCACCCAGAATGCCTTTTAATGCGGGTCACAAACGCCAATCCCCTTGGACACTGCATTTTTATTATTCCCCTGGCTGAAAAGTGGCTAGCAGCTAATAATGTGTCTCATATACCTAAGTTCATAACTTTGTTTGGCCATCTCGCCTCCAAACAGCGGTTTCTGCAATAAGCAGTGTGCGCCCTGACAATGACGAGGCTGTGTATATGCATGACACTTTTATGGTAAAGTTATACACTTACAAAAACGACATGATCTCTGTACTACTAATCGCCAAATAATTATTGGCGACGCATACAATCTTGGCAGCAAAAGCACATTTAATTGCAGGTCTGATATTTCCATCCTTTTCTCCAGAGCTCAGTCCTACGCAGAGCGTTTGCGCCTAGGCCTGGCTGTGATTCACGGCGAGGCTCAGTGTTCCGAATCTGACATGGCCGATGGAAGACACTCCCCACCATGTGTGCGCAACACCACAGGACACACCGGACTGGAGCTACCCTGTAAGACAGATTGTTTATTTTCATTAATTGACACAAGATGTTTATAGCTTTTCTGCCCTGACTTTCCAGGCTGAATGAGCACAAAAGCGGCAGATTGTTTTCCATTAATAGAAATAACGTGACTGATGTTTCCCTCAGTTTTAGCTTTGTTGAAGCTCAGAAAAAGTATGGCTTTACTCTTTTTCCACTCATACCATCAACCATACATTGAAAAATAGACATTTTGCATGCTTATATTCCCACAAAATCTCACCTATTTATCACTTTGCAACCTTCAACCACTTAATTCAGTGGAGTGTTTTGCTATTTTACGTTTAAATTCAATTAGGTCCGCATTCCTTACTAATTAATTAATGACCAAGCAGGAAACACAAAGGTTATTTTAATGGTCTCGTTTACACTCTGTGATTTCATTAATATTATGTGTCAGACCGACAATAACTGGAAAATTCCCACGTTAATGTGTTAGTTCTCGCTCGTGTGCGTTTTCTCACACTTCTACGGCGTGGGCTGACAATATATGTCAGTATGGCAATGAAAATAGTGTCGTCAAAGGAAATTAGACTGAACTTATTCTTATTGCTTTAACTTCGACAGTCCTATTTGAAATATATGTACATAGGACTTTTTTTTTAAATTTGTAAAAAAAATATTTGTACACAAATTTTGGCCAACAATGCAAATTAGACAATGATATCATCAGGACTAGGGGTGCTTAAGCTTTTCACTTTATAGGTGCTCGGGGCCCACTCAAACATTAACACTGAATTAGTCCTCTTCTTCTTGATTTTAATCGTATACAACAATTATATTAAACCTACTTACACACTTTAAAACCTTGTCAAACTAAATCAAAAAAGCTTATTCATCACAAATATTGTTTAACACACAACCCTTACACGTAGGTCAGGCTGATTAAAAAATAACTACTAACCAAATATACTGCAAAAGAAGGGACTCGTAAAAACCTGCTAAAAAATAAATATATATACAATTATGTTGTGAAAAATGTACTAAATTATTTACCTAAGCTGTCAATAAAATTTACATGCAAATAAAAACACAGCTTGACCAATAATGTCATAATTATTGTGCTTAAGAAATGTATCTGACTCTAGCTCGGGACTTCTGTTTGTTTGATATTGTCATTACTGCCACAAGTGGTGCAAATGTGTTTGACAACTGCCCATATGGACCAAAGCAAAAAAACGTTTTTTTTTGGCGTACCTCCAGGGCAAGGGTGTCCAAACTACAAACCTCCGACGCCTTCAATTTGGCCCGCAAGACGTCATGTGTTTAATGCATTAATTTAAAAAAAGACTGCTTTGATGCTGTTGTTTTAGTACCATTAAGTGGACAATAATTCAGGTCAATAACACTTAATTATGCACTAACTTGAATTATGCATAACATTCACTTATATGACCCAATGCAAACAATCTTCCCTAGTCATGGTGCAAAAAAATAAATGTCAACAAACGTGGTCACACATAACACAACTCAACATCACTCAACTTTGTGGATATTATTAAAAACGTCCATGCACCATAAATAAATGCAAATTACACCCATTACAATGTATGATGGGAAAAATGCCAAACACTCTCCACACTTACCTGTTCCAACAATCTGTCCCAGCCCTATGGTTATCACCTACTGATCTAGACCCCTTTGGCTTAGACTATACATCAAGTTTGAAATTAAATATATTCAACATAACATAGTTTAGTTATTCTTTCATGTGCTTACAAATTGTGTCGTTGGCAAATTACTCCAAAAAGTTAACATCCATAAAGATTCATATTTTTACACGTTTTTATTCCTACCGTAGACTTTAAAAATCCTCCCTTGGAACAACACCTGTCAAATTCCATCCACCGTAAGAAGAAACGTGGACGCAATGAGTGCCAACTGTTGGTGTGATTATTCCGCATGAGAGGATTTTCCAAGTCTTGGCATCATGTGTTTGTGATATATCTTTGTGCATTTATGTTTAACGTGGTGTTTATTTGTTGGCAATAGCAGGCAAACAACAAGCTCCGTTCCCTGGCATAGAGCTTCCAAGTACGAGCGTAAACCTAACCTACACCTGACTATGAAGTGGTTCCTCTTCAAGTGGTTCCTCGGTTGTGCGTGCATGTGACGACAAAGGGTTTGTTTGGCATCCTGTAAAAAAATGGGGTCTGGATTAAAGAACGGAGTGCAAAGACATTTTGAACACAAAAGCTCCTTGCTCGTATACGCCTCAGAAACCACACGTTTGAGTCAATTTCAATTGCCGCACTTCCTCAGATTCTAGACAGCCACTTCTACAAGATGCAAGCAAACTCTGTTTTATTGTGTTCTGATTTTATTTCTCATAAATCAAACCAGAACCATGCCAAACATCTTGTTTTCCCTTTTTTTCTATACTTCAATATCTGGACTCATCTTGCCAATCAGCACATGTTGCACCCCTGTCGAAGCTGCTCTTTTGAAAAATCTGATTAACATTTTGCTAATCTCAACTGCATGTGATGAGAACAATGACGCATGCTTTTTTAACTTGTACATCTACTTGCAGAAAGACCAAATATTACCATGCATTCAATTAATATCAGTAAATCTAGGGTTATTTACTCGCTGGTGTACCTTTTTTTTTATGAATAAAGTGTTCCCTCGATTAGGTCAGTGGTAGGTCAGTTTTTGTGAACTAGGGACACAATTCATTGTATAGTTTTTATGACTATTACATGCATTTAAAGTCTATCTAAACCAGGGGTGTCCAAACCACGGCCAGCCTGCGAGACATAATGAGTTAAGTTAATGAGGAATCTTACACACAGGGAGATTGCATATGTTTTAATAATTTGACAATTTTGATGCTGTTGTTTGGTCACCCTCCTCTCTGAGCTGCCACCTTAACGTGGTAGAGGAGTTCGCGTGTCCCAATGATCCTAGGAGCTATGTTGTCCGGGGGCTTTCATGCCCCTTGGTAGGGTCTCCCAAGACAAAGAAGGTCACAGGTGAGGGATCAGACAAAGAGCAGCTCAAAGACTTCTATGGAATTATAACATAATGGACTCAGATTTCCCTCACCCGGACGCGGGTCACCGAAGCCCCGCTCTGGAGCCAGGCCCGGAGTTGGGGAGTGGAGGGACTGGACTCTCTTCCACTCTGGCGTTGCTGGCAGTGAGAGGCGACGGGCTGGGGTGGCAATTCTCGTTGCCTCCCGTCTCAAAACCTCCACGTTGGAGTTCAACCCAGTGGACGAGAGGGTAGCTTCCCTCCGCCCTCGGGTGGGGGGGACGGGTCCTGACTTGTTGTTTGTGCTTACGCACCAAACATCAGTTCAGAGTACCCACCCTTTTTGGGTACACTCGAGGGAGTACTGGAAAGTGCTCCCCCAAGTGATTCCCTTGTCCTACTGGGGGACTTTAACGCTCATGTTGGCAACGACAGTGAAACTGGAGAGGCCTGATTGGGAAGATTGGACGCCCGGATCTAAACCCGAGTGGTGTTGTTATTGGACTTTTGTGTTCGTCACAGTTTGTCCAAAACAAATACCATGTTCAAACATAATGGTGTCCATATGTGCACTTGGCACTAGGACACCCTAGGCCGCAGTTCCATGATCGACTTTGTAGTTGTGTCATCGGTTTTGCGGCCTTATGTTTTGGACACTCTGGTGAAGAGCGGGGCGGAGCTTTCTACCGATCTCCACCTGGTGGTGAGTTGGCTGCGATGGTGGGGGAGAGTTCCGGACAGACCTGGCTGGCCCAATCGCATTGTGAGGGTCTGCTGGGAACGTCTGGCAGAGTCTCCTGTCAGAGAGCGTTTCAATTCCCACCTCCGGAAGAACTTTGAAGATGTCACGAGGGAGGTGCAGGACATTGAGTCCGAGTGGACCATGTTCCGCACCTCTATTGTCGAGGCAGCTGATTGGAGCTGTGGCCGCAAGGTTGTTGGTGCCTGTCGTGGCGGTAATCCCAGAACCCGTTGGTGGACACCAGCAGTGAGGGATGCCGTCAAGCTGAAGAAGGAGTCCTATCGGGTTCTTTTGGCTCATAGGACTCCGGAGGTAGTGGACGGGTAGATAGATAGTACTTTATTGATTCCTTCACGAGAGTTCCTTCAGGAAAATTAAAATTCCAGCAGCAGTGTACAGAGTTGAGATCAATTTAAAAAAAGGAAAAAGTAAATAATGGGGGTTTAAATGGAAACAAAATAGAGAAATATTACAATAAGAATAAAAAATAAAAATAAAAAAGTAACAAAGGGAATAAAAATATAACAGTAAGATAAGAATATAACAAGAGAAAGTAGGCAGTAGTGACCATGTTATGAAAACCTATTGCACTGTTATTGTTTTGCATCCCCTGTCATCCTTGTACCCCCCGCCCCAGAGAGGAGTTGTACAGTCTAATAGCGTGTGGGACAAAGGAGTTTTTGAGTCTATTAGTCCTGCACTTGGGATGAAGCAGTCTAGCACTGAACAGGCTCCTCTGGCTACTGATAACGCTATGCAGAGGGTGACTAGCATCATCCAGGATGCTCACTAGTTTGTCAACAGTCTCTTCTCTGCCACCGTCACCAGTGAGTCCAGTTTCATTCCGATTGTAGAACCGGCCCGCCTGATCAGTTTCTCAAGTCTGGAGCTGTCCTTCTTAGATGTACTGCCTCCCCAGCACACTACCATGTAGAACAGGGTACCGACGGGCCAAGCGGTGTGCAGCTTTAGCGGTCGCGGAGGCAAAAACTCAGACATGGGAGGAGTTTGGGGAAGTCATGGAAAACGACTTCCAGACAGCTTCGAAGCGATTCTGGACCACTGTACGCCGCCTCAGGAAGGGGAAGGAGTGCACTCTCAACACCGTGTATGGTGCGGATGGTGTTCTGCTGACTTCTACTGCGGATGTTGTGGATCGGTGGAGGGAATACTTCGAAGACTTCCTCAATCCCACCAACACGTCTTCCTATGAGGAAGCAGTGCCTGGGGAATCTGTGGTGGGCTCTCCTATTTCTGGAGCTGAGGTTGCTGAGGTAGTTAAAAAGCTCCTCGGCGGCAAGGCCCTGGGGGTGGAAGAGATCCGCCCGGAGTTCCTTAAAGCTCCGGATGCTGTGTGGCTGTCTTGGTTGACAAGACTCTGCAGCATCGCGTGGACATCGGGTGCGGTACCTCTGGATTGGCAGACCGGAGTGGTGGTCCCTCTCTTTAAGAAGGGGGACCGGAGGGTGTGTTCCAACCATGGTAGGATCACACTCTTCAGCCGTCCCGGTAAGGTTTATTCAGGTGTACGGGAGAGGAGGCTACGCTGGATAGTCGAACCTCGGATTCAGGAGGAACAGTGTGGTTTCTGTCCTGGTCGTGGAACTGAGGACCAGCTCTATACTCTAGGCAGGGTTCTTGAGGGTGCATGGGAGTTTGCCCAACCAGTCTACATGTGCTTTGTAGACTTGGAGAAAGCATTCGACCGTGTCCCTCGGGAACTCCTGTGGGGGAGTGTTCAGAGAGTATGGGGTGTCGGACTGTCTTATTGTGGCGGTCCGCTCCCTGTATGATCAGTGCCAGAGCTTGGTCAGCATTGCTGGCAGTAAGTCGGACACGTTTCCAGTGAGAGTTGGACTCCGCCAAGGCTGTCCTTTGTCACCGATTCTGTTCATAACTTTTATGGACAGAATTTCTAGGCGCAGTCATGGCGTTGAGGGGTTCCGGTTTGGTGGCTGCGGGATTAGGTCTTTGCTTTTTGCAGATGATGTGTTCCTGAAGGCTTCATCTGGCCGCGATCTTCAGCTCTCACTGGATCAGTTCGCAGCTGAGTGTGAGGCGACTGGAACGAGAATCAGCACCTCCAAGTCCATGGTTCTCTCCAGGAAAAGGGTGGAATGCCCTCTCCGGGTTGGGGAGACCCAGCCCTAAGTGGAGGAGTTCAAGTACCTAGGAGTCTTGTTCACGAGTGGGGGAAGAGTGGATCGTGAGATCGACGGCGGATCGGTGCGCCGTTTTTAGTAATGCAGACGTTGTACTGATCCGTTGTGGTGAAGAAGGAGCTGAGCCGGAAGGCAAAGCTCTCAATTTACCAGTCGATCTACGTTCCCATCCTCACCTATGGTCATGAGCTTTGGGTCATGACCGAAAGGATAAGATCACGGGTACAAGCAGCCGAAATGAGTTTCCTACGCCGGGTGGCGGGGCTCTCCCTTAGAGATAGGGTGAGAAGCTCTGCCATCCGAGAGGAGCTCAAAATAAAGCCACTGCTCCTCCACATCGAGAGGAGCCAGATGAGGTGGCTCGGGCATCTGGTCAGGATGCCACCCGAACGCCTCCCTAGGGAGGTGTTTAGGGCACGTCCAACCGGTAGGAGGCCACGGGGAAGACCCAGGACACATTGGGAAGACTATGTCTCCTGGCTGGCCTGGGAACGCCTTGGAATCCCTCAGGATGAGCTAGACGAAGTGGCTGGGGAGAGGGAAGTCTGGGCTTCCCTGCTTAGGCTGCTGCCCCCGCGACCCGACCTCGGATAAGCATAAGATGGATGGATGTTTGGTCGCCATTGAGTTGACATCATGTGTAATTCAAGACAATGACCTTCAATAATGCTGTGAATGGGAGTATTCACCAAATATGCTTAATGAACCAATGCAAAACACCTTCCTGAGTCATTGTGGAAAGAAATCCAACAGACATGTTTACACATAACACAACCTGCTCAATGATCGTACACCGTAAACAATTAAAAACTGCACCCATTTAAATCAAGTTTGGAAAAATACAAAGCACCCCCAACACTTATTGATTACAAAATGTTAAGGTGGTTGTTAGGGGAGTAAACAAGGAAGAAGTCACACTTTCACATACTCTTAATATCCAATTATAATAATAGGCCGAAGGTTTGGACACCTCGTTCAATGGGTTTTCTTTATTTTCATGACTATTTACATTGTATATATTCACTGAAGGCATCAAAACTATAAATGAACAGAAGTGGAGTTATGTACTTCACAAAAAAGGTGAAATAACTGAAAACATGTTTTATATTCTAGTTTCTTCAAAGTAGCCACCATTTGCTCTGATTACTGTTTTGTACACTCTTGGTATTCTCTCGCTGAGCTTCAAGAGATAGTCTCCTGAAAGGGTTTTCACTTCACAGGTGTCATAGTTTTGATATCTTCAGTGACAATCTACAATGTAAATAATCATGAAAACAAAGAAAATGCCTTAAAATGAGAAAGTGTGTCTAAACTTTTGGCCTGTACATGAATGTGTGTTTGAGAGTGTGTGTGTGTGTGTGTGTGTATATATGTATATATATATATATATATATATATATATATATATATATATATATATGTGTGTATCTTATATTATCCAGAGAATAGTGCTCGATATCGTGGTAGAGCGCAATATATGTATGTGTGGGGAAAAATATCACAAGACTACTTCATCTCTACAGAACTGTTTCATGAGGGGTTCCCTCTATCGTCAGGAATTTTTTATTTATTTTTATTCTTAACATTTAAATTAATTTTAAAAATATCCTGATGTTTGAGGGAACCCCTAATGAAACAGTTCTGTAGAGATGAAGTAGTCTTGTGATTTTTCCCCACACATACATGTGTATATATATATATATATATATATATATATATATATATAGATTGAAAAAAAAAAAAGAGAATCGATTCATCGCACAACGTAGTCGAATCGATTTTTTCCCACACCCCTAATATATATATATATATATATGTATATATATATATATATTTCCATAGTTGGCCATCAACCATATTTTTGTTCAACCCAATTCACCCCCCAAATCAAAAAGTCTTCACACCCCTGACCTAAACTAAACCCTCCACACAGTTTTCACACACACTAAACATGTAAATATAAAACAAGCATCTCAAAGTCTAGTTTATTATTAGCGGTGTACCAGTTGATCGATTTATCGATTGATCAATTTATATTCCTGAACTTCAAGTATATCAATCTGTGCTCTGCAAATGTATCATCCGAAACATAGGTATCAATCCTAGGTCGTTTTAAAAGAGAATTGATTGATTTTTTTTCTAAACTAAAAAAGGAAAACGTTGGGTTTAATAATGACAGACTTTTCTGAAGTTTAGTATATTTGATAATGACATCAAATGTTGAAGCCCCACTTTAATAACTTTCAGTTTTTAGTGTTTTTGGCGGCGCCAATGGACCAAAGTGGTAGTGTTTTGCCAGAAGACCACATTTTAAGATGACTAGCACATAAACGATGCTGTAATATGGGCACAGATTACAAAAGATGACGTCTGTACTGGCTATGTTGATGTTAAATAGCAGACGCTATCAGGAATTGACCTTGGATTGCGCTACACACATGACGCTACTACCAAGAACATACCAGGGCGGATACAGGTCCGAAGCAAAGAAAGCCCGGCGGGAGAGTTATTTTGAAGGAAGTAGTTTGGAACTGCGAATTATCAAGCTGGTGGCTATTTATTGCAAGCGCGCAAGTTTTTAATAGCAAACAGTAGCATTATCATTTTGATTTTAACATCAAACGTTGCTTACTAGTTTAGAAGGAACAGAGCCGCAACACAACTTTAAAGGGGAACTGCATCTTTTTTTTAATTTTGCCCATCATTCACAATCCTTACGTAAGACAAGAATACAAATGTTTTTCTTTTTTATGCATTCTAAATAGTAAGTAAATGCGATCCGCATCATTCAAATCAGTGCGTCATGAGCTTAAATTAACTTAATACATTTTTGTGATCACCACGTGTCGGCAAAAACAATTATCACTCCACTTCTACTTAAAGACAGCATACGTCCATTCCAGACAGTCAATAATAAAAATGTTTGTTTTTTACATTTTATTATTGTTCTCTGTTTGACTAATTTCTCTTGATCGAAGTTTTTCTAACATTCAACACTACTAAATAGTGTATATTGGTACTGGTATCAAAATGTATTTCAATACTTCTCGGTACTTTTCGATACTTTTTTTTAAATAAAGGGGACCACAAAAAATTGCATTGCTAGCTTTATTTTAACAAAAAATCTTAGGGTACATTAAACATGTTTCTTATTGCAAGTTTGTCCTTCAATAAAATAGTGAATGTACAAGACAACTTTTGTTTATTTTAGTAAGTAAACAAACAAATGCTCCTAATTTAGTCTGCTGACATATGCAGTAACATATTGTCATTTTCCATTCTATTATTTTGTCAACATTATTAAGGACAAGTGGTAGAAATATTAATCTACTTTTTCGTTTACTGTTAATATCTGGTTACTTTCTGGTTTAACATGTTCTGTCTACACTTCTGTTAAAATGTAATAATCACTTATTCTTCTATTTGGATCCCACAAAATTGGGTATCAATCCAATACCAAGTAGTTACAGGATCATGCATTGGTCGTTTTCAAAGTCCTCATGTGTCATGGGACATATTTCCTGACTTTATAAACATAATACAAATTTTTAAGAAAAACGAAAGAAGATGTTGTGATGCCAAAAAATATCGATGTAATCATAATAGTATCGACTAAATACGTGGCTTTTGTTTACATTTTGACGCCGGTTAAGCTACATGAAGCATATTTAGCTATTCGTCGTCCTGCAGGGATGGTATTTGTAAGAAACTTACTTATTTGTCGCCATGGAGGCGAGGATTAGTGATTTAGAAGTAGCTGCAACATTGCCGACTGCGGATAGCCACTAGCTAGCCAGCCATGTCTTAAAGCACCTCTTCCTGAGAGCGTTTAAGTGTTATAACTTTACCTTTACTGTTCGTTTTTAAGCCAAAATGGGTCTATTCTCCCTTTTCTTTCTACACACTGTGTCTGCTTGTAAGTACTCTGTGATTGTGCGTTGCCGAACATGCTCCTCTGCTCGTAAACCCAGCAATAACACGACGTGACGTTGACGGGGGGCGGGGGGTTGGAGCGGTACTTTTTAGAGGCGGTATAGTACCGAATATGATTCATTAGTATCCCGGTACTATACTAATACCGGTATACCGTACAACCCTACTACTAAATATTACAAGTATTTATGATACCTGCTGAATAACGGTACTGGAAGTGACACACACTTAACGCTCACTCAAGCATTGCTAGCATGTTCGAAAGGCTACTTAGTGTGCTATCTTGTTGCCATCTATCATTGTTATTGGTAAATATAGTATCTTTTTGGCTGTTTGTGTTTCACACGTGAAGTTGCTGTGTTTGGCCTGCAGCCCATCGGCACATTTTCACTCTGGCCCTTGGAGCCAAAACGTTTGGGCACCTCTGCTTCATGCATTCTAAAACCTTCAATGAGTAACGTAAAAATCCAGGATTCACTGAGACCGCAGTGAGCGACCGAGGAAGTGGTGAGGGAACACTCTTCCATTTTCAAGCAGTGTCAGGTTTTGACGTAAGTCAAGTCCTCACAAATTTTGGAGAAGTGTTTGCCTTCTTTGGTTTTGGCTCAACATGGTTAAAGCCCCCACAGATGGCGGTGGTTGTCACGGTATTCAGGAAAGTGATGCACAAGGCATGCTCCTCCTCTTTTTTCCCCCCTGATACTTTTCCTCTCACAATTGGCTTTGCTAGCTGATTGTCTCCTTCCACCCTTTGGCTCAATGAATACTTTTACATGTATAACAATTCTCACAATGTTGCCATTGTTTTTTTTTTGTTTTTTTTTTTTTTACCTCAAAACAAAATCTGGAGACAGCAAATTATCCCTTGAGTGTCTGCTGTGACAGGTAATGCGCTATATAGACAAAAGTATAAAGACACTTAATCCGTTAATCATGCATTTCCCACAGAATCATTCTTTATATTGCCAGGAAATTTTGTATGTGTGGAGCAAGTGTGCAATGAAAGTTCCATAAAGGCACGCTTGGATAAGTTTGGTGTGGACTAGAAAAAAAAAAAACTTGTGAAGAACCTTGCCTGCATGGGCAGCAAACACCTTTTGTAATGAGATGAGCCAGCTGGCCCTCTTTCAGGTCCAACATCAGTGACTTCTGACTTCACTAATGTTCTGGTTGAGTGGTCATAAGCAAAACTAGATTGGTCTACTTTTGTCTATTAGTTTGTCACTTAAAGGGTAACAGCACTTTTTCCCCAATTCTTACAAGACAAGAACACATGGTTTTCCTTTTTTTAATGCATTCTATGTCGTAAAATATGGCGAGTATGAGGTGGCTAACAATGTCACAATTGAAAGATTTGTATCCCGCCCATAAAGCCCCATTTACAACTCGTGACCTGAATATTAACCAAGTATTGATATTATTATAAGCAGGCAAACATTTTTTTTAGCGATGATGGCGGATTGTGGATGTTCTTTTTTTTTTAAGCGACACACATTGACTCCATAGTTACCTGACTTTCGCTAGCATTTATTTATGATTCAGAATGAATTAGAAAAGATCAAAAATATGTGTTCTTGTCTCACATTAGGATAAACAAAATTCCCCAAACAATGGTGCAGTTCCCCTTCAAACCATGTGGTCAAATACTTTTGTCTATTAGTGTTGCTACACGAGAACAGATGCAGGTCAGTGAAACACTTCTGCTTTGTTTGCTCTGGGGGAAAAACAAACATCTGACATATTTTGTGAGTGACAGGCCAAAACACATTGTGATTATTGTGCGCATGTATGCAAATATTGCCTGGGAGCGGTGACGTCAGACAGACGATTGACCTCAAAGATTGGCAAGCGTGAATGAAGAAACCCCTCTGCAGTGATGATTACGCACCGTTGTCCCCCGTGTCTAATACGATTCTCACGGTGCATATTTGCTCATATGCACACTGCTGTCATGTGCCTGCCACGGCCGGTTAAAATGCTTCCTTCTGATTGGGTATCCTGGGCAGAAAACCCCTTTTGAATTCTTTGCATGGCATGTGCTGTATACGTTTTGGCATTTCAGATAAACCACCCAGGGGGTAGGTGGGGTAGAATGGGGGGGAAGAACTCCTCACAATCACAATAATTGCCAATTTGAAGTTAAAACAACTTTTAACATTTCTATCTGCATTAGGACTAAGTCATTTGGGACGCAGATTTCCTCAAATGCGAAGCATTTTCTCAACCCATTTTACCCAATCTACTTGGACTGACTCGTAATCACGCCGATTTCTGTAATGCTGCTAACACTCGCTAATTGTCTTTGCAGTGATGATGGCCAAGGAGAAACCGCCCATTACCGTTGTTGGAGATGTGGGGGGGCGAATTGCCATCATTGTGGTAAGAGGCTGCTCTAGCCTATTATTGCTATCGTACACTTAGGATTCATTTTGTGAGGTTAATTAGTGTCATGTTTTAATTGTGAAATTTTTTTAAAATACACTGTTGAACTTATATTTACAAACTTAATTGGTTCTTGAATAGGGTTCGGTAATCAAAGTTGAAATAGTAAAGCAAATTTCTTCAAAAAGAACAATGTACCGTATTTTTCGGACTATAAGTCACAGTTTTTTTCTTAGTCAACGTACACTTATTCAGCCTGTTGCTCGCTATTCTTTATTTATTTTAAATTGCCTTTCAAATGTCTATTCTTGGTGTTGCGTTTTATCAAATACATTCCCCCCAAAAATGCGACTTATACTCCAGTGCGACTTATATATGTTTTTTTCCTTCTTTATCATGCATTTTTGGCAGGTGCGACTTATACCCAGGAGCAACTTATACTCCGAAAAATGCGGTACTATATAAGCCGTACCCACTACATTTTAAACATCATATTTTTTTCATAAATTTGCCGCATTGGACTATAAGCCGTACAGAAGGATTGTGTAAATGTTTATTTACATACCTTAATTGCTTTCCAAATGGTGTCTGTGTCACGGCAGTAAAACAGCTGATCAAACAAAACAGAAATCATCGTCATGGACCCACTAGCTAAGAAAGTTAGATCTCCAATAAGCTAAACACAATGACATTTTGGTGAATTTACTGAGGAATTTGTCCAGGGTGTACCCCGCCTTCTGCCCGAATGCAGCTGAAATAGGCTCCAGCACCCCCCGCGACCCTAAAAGGGACAAGCGGTAGAAGATGGATGGATGGATGGATTTTTTAAACTAAAGCAATACAAAAATAATGCCATTGTAATTTAATATTACTAACACAGACACTTTGAAACGTGTTAGCATGTTAGCTAATGCTAAGGATGCTCTCTTGATTAGATTAAGTTAGCACGTACAAATACGCATGAAAACACTCCTACCGACATCACACAAGGGACGCTCTAGTAAGTACGAATTGTTTTAGTTGTATTGTAAAACTTACAAACGTTGCTTGGAGTGATGAATGAAGACTCCGCACGAGTAGATAGCTATGAAAGAATAAAAGGCAGAACATCACTTGTACTTCTGGTTCAAAGCTTTAAACAGCAGAAAACGCTTGCAGCCATTCACCGAGCAGCACTTGCAGTGAGCAAACTCGTCCAAAAGATGGCGCCTTAGCACACACACTTTTTTAGTGTCTTTGCATGTGTTTAATGAAAACAATTTTCATTATCGCCGTCAGTGAAGAAAAATCTGTAAAATCGTTTAATAAGCCACAAGGTCAAAAGCGTAGGAACAATATAGTGGCTTAGTCCGGAATTTATGCTCAATATGAAATAGGCTCCAGCACCCCCTGCAACCTCAAAAGGGACAAGCGGTAGAAAATGGATGGAAGAATAATGAGTTGCAGCCTGGACAAAAGTCCCTATTTTAGTGAGAATTGTCATCAATCAATCAAAGTTTACTTATATAGACCTTAATCACAAATGTCTCAAAGGGCTGCACCAGCCACAATGACATCCTCGGCTCAAATCCCACATCAGGGCAAAAAAAAAAGAAAAAAACTCAACCCAACGGGAACAACATTAATTCCAAATGTTATATTTTGACCACAACATAAAGTGCTATACAGTACTGTATATCAGACACACATAACACGTGGGTGATGATTAAAACTGTCTCTTTTAACTAACAAGCTAAAACGACAACAATCTGAACTGTCCTGTATGCTCTGCTCTGCCGACACACGCACACAACCAGAAGTCCCTTTGGTGCCATCACAAACAATCGGAAATCACACAAATCCTTAACTTTGACAACCATATTGCTACAATTATAAACATTACGAAAGTAAAATCCACTTACAGTATATTAGTCAAATGTCTTCTTGTGAGCCAAAAGAGCAACAAGTTTGTTTGTTTTTCGAAATTGTTTAAAACTATGAATTGATATAGAATCCCCTATTTTAACACCTAATTGTATTTTTAAATCATCCAAAAATACACTTGTTTTCACTTCGACTGATTTTGTGTGTAATTTCTTTTTAAGTTCAAATCTAATTTAATTAATAGATTTTTTAAAACCACCTTGAACACTTAACAAAAACCTCTTAAAATGAAGGTGCGAAAATAAGGAATATGTAAGAAATGCTTAATAAGGTGTAAAAAAATGTTGAGTGTGAAAATGTAAACAAAGAGAAACCTGAGAATAACTATTTTCTGCAGGTTTAGTGCCAGGAAGTTACAGCTGTGCTCTGAAGTGATTGCCTCCTAGAGCAGTGGTTCTCAACCTTTTTTCAGTACCCCCTGTGAATTTTTTTTTAATTCAAGTACCCCCTAATCAGAGCAAAGCATTTTTGGTTGAAAAAAAGAGATAAAGAAGAAAAATACAGCACTATGTCATCAGTTTCTGATGTATTAAATTGTATAACAGTGCAAAATATTTCTCATTTTTAGTGGTCTTTCTTGAACTATTTGGAAACAAAATATACAAAAATAACAAAAAACTTGTTGAAAAATAAAGAAGTGATTCAATTATAAATAAAGATTTCTACACATAGAAGTAATCATCAACTTAAAGTGCCCTCTTTTGGGATTGTAATAGAGATCCATCTGGATTCATGAACTTAATTCTGAACATTTCTTCACAAAAAAATAAATATTTAACATCAATATTTATGGAACATGTCCACAAAAAAATCTAGCTGAATATTGAATGGCTGCATTTCTTTTCAAAGTTTATGAACTTATATTCATATTATGTTGAAGTGTTATTTAAAAATATATTTATAAAGGATTTTTGAATTGTTGCTATTTTTAGAATATTTAAAAAAAAATCTCACGTACCCATTGGCATACCTTCAAGTACCCCCAGGGATACGCGTACCCCCATTTGAGAACCACTGCCCTAGAGGCCCGCCAAAAATATCTGTTTCTCAGCGTTGGTACTCAGGTGTAATAAAATTTTCCACCACTTGTGGTAATTACAATATCAAATCATAAGTGCAAAAATTATCACTAAAGTGATGAAGCTGTAATTTTTTTTGCACTTTCATTTCATTGGCCGTTTCGCTAAGAAACATTAAATATTAATTTACTTCATTTTAGCATGACATACTTTTTTCATAAATGTATTTTAAGGTAGTTATTTATAAAGCCCTTCTTATGCAGTGTATTTGTTACTACTTTTCTAATCAACCTGACCTAATACTGAAGTTTGTTTTAAATAAATAAATAATCTTTATTTATTATCATGATTAACACATGGTTTCAAATCATTTTACAAGGTTGTGAAGTGTAAGTAGCTTAGATATGATTCTTGAATATAGAGTAATCAAGTAAGATTACTAATTCAGTGTTCATATTTAAGTGGGGCCACTTTGTAGTGAAAGAGGTGGACGCACATTGGTCCGACTACGGTCCCTTTGAAAACATTCAAAAACCTGTTAAGGTGACTTTCTTCATTTTGACTTCCTCGTCTCACTCCATGCAAAGAATCAACTGCCAGGCAACAAGATGGTGCAACAAAATGTGATAGTTGATACTGTTACCTGATTGGTTTGTTAGCATGTCACTCCCACTGATCAGTGATCACTTTTTTTTTTGGAGCACCCCAACCATAACAAGTCATTTTTTTAAGGTCATCAAAAAGTAAATACTATTTGTTTTCATTTCAAGGACCAATTGTTGTGTGTAATTTCTTTTCCAGGACGACATCATAGATGATGTTGGAGACTTTGTCGCCGCCGCTGAGATTCTGAAAGAGAGAGGCGCTTATAAAATCTACATCATGGCCACACACGGGTTACTTTCCGCCGATGCTCCACGCCTCATAGAGGAATCTGCCATAGACGAGGTGAGAACGGCACTGTTGGTGAACTTGTGCCTATTATAGGCTTTAATTGTAAACAGGTATTTCATCTAAGATGTAGGACGTTCAGGAATGACCTGTCAAATGTATTGTCCGATAGTATTTACAATGGGTGGTGACTCAAACCAAAGGTGTTCCGAGTGTGGCCCGCGGCCCTTGGCAAAATTTAAAAATACAAATTTAAAAAACAAATGGGGAAAAAAAGACCAAAACAAGTGAAATGTAACGAGAAAAAATGCATTGTTAACTCGAATAACACAAAGCTGCCATGCAGGCTGTTTTTCTTTCTTTTAAAACTGTCATTGCTCAAAAAATAATGACTCAAAATCAATGTTTTATGAATTATTGACTCAATCGTGGTTCCAATTACTCCTTGTTAAAATTTCCACTTTGAAATATTTTTGGGAAAAATAATGTGTTTTTGCTTTGACAAAAAGGCATCACACAAATTAAAAAACAAAAAAACACAAATAAAAAAAATCATAATTCTCCTGATAAATCTGAGATTAAGCTAGAAATATAAGTGTTAAAATAATAAAAAAAAAAATGTATGACTTACTTTTAATACTAATAATTTTAAATATTTTTAGTGTTTTTTTTTTTTTTTTTAAACTGTCATTGCTCAAAAACAACAATTAACACCAATGTTATGAATTATTGACCTCAATGGCTCCAATTCCATGACATGAAATATTCCAGTTAGAATTTTTTGGGGGGAAAATATTGTATATTTTGTGGTTTGCCATTAAAACAAGCTTTGACAAAAATGGCATAAAACATTTAAAAAAAAATACTTAATATCGACAGATCGAGGTTTATCTAGAAATACAAGCACTGAAGAAGAAAAATTATCTGTAACTTTTTAACATTTTCATGACAATTTTAGTTGTAAAACTTACGAACATTGCAAGGAGTGATGAATGAAGAATCCTTTAGAGAAGAAACGCTATGGGCGGTTTCACTTCTGGTTCAAGGAATTAAAACAGGAAGTACACATTTTCAAACCTGCAGTGAGCAAACTGGTCCAAAAGATGTTGCCACAAGCAATAACACACAATTTTAGTCCTCTGCTTGGGTTTCACAGAAGCTATTGAGCGCAAAACATTATGGCCATTTGGGGGGAAAAAAAAAAACATAAATTAGCTGCACTGTTTTATAAGCCGCAGGGTACAAAGTGTAGGAAAAAAATAGTGGCTTATAGTCCGGAATTTATAGTACTATTTTTTTTTTTTTATCCCCCAAAAATCGGGGTATAATTTGAGGAAAAAGGGCATAAAATATATACTGTATTTTCTGGACCATAGGACTCATATCTGCAGCAGGTCTCCAAGGTGAACAACCTTGTTCACCCTGCACTTGCACTAACCCCTGCATAGTGAAACAGGGGTTAGTGCATGTACCTCGCAATACAAAGGTTCTGGGTTCGATCCTGGGCTTGGGATCTTTCTGTGGGGAGTTTGCATGATCTCCCCGTGACTGCCCGGGTACTCCGGCTTCCTCCCCCCTCCAAAGACATGCACCGGGGGATAAGTTGATTGGCAACACTAAATTGGCCATAGTGTGTGAATGTGAGTGTAAATGTTGTCCGTCTATCTGTGTTAGCCCTGTGATGAGGTGGCGACTTGTCCAGGGAGTACCCCGCCTTCTGCCCGAAGAAGCTGAGATAGGCACCCCCCGCTACCCCGAAAGGGACAAGTGGTAAAAAATGGATGGAGGACGCACCGGATTATAAGGGGCACTGCCGATTGTCTATATTTTTTTAAATATTTTTTTCCTATTTAATGGAAAACACTTCCTTGTGGTCTACATAACATGTAATGGTGTTTTTTTGGTCAAAATGTTGCAGAGATATTTTACAGATCATCTTGAAGCCGCTTTCAGACAGTTGCTTCAGGATGCGCCGTTTTGTGGCGGTCTTATTTACGTGGCTCATCTTCGACGGCGTCTGCTTCCCATCATATTTGTTGTAATGTGTAAAGTGTAAAGACGGGAGTGGAAGAAGTGTCAAAAATGGACCTAACTGTTTTAATGACATTCAGACTTTACTTAAAGGCCTAGTGAAATTAGATTTTCTTATTTAAACAGGGATAGCAGGTCCATTCTATGTGTCATACTTGATCATTTCACGATATTGCCATATTTTTGCTGAAAGGATTTAGTAGAGAACATCCACGATAAAGTTCGCAACTTTCGGTGCTAAGACAAAAGCCCTGCCTCTACCGGAAGTCGCAGACGATGACGTCTCAAGTGTGGGGGTTCCTCACATATTCACATTGTTTATAATGGGAGCCTCCAATAAAAAGTGCTATTCGGACCAAGAAAACGACAATTTCCCCATTAATTTGAGCGAGGATGAAAGATTCGTGTTTGAGGATATTGATAGCGATATACTAGAAAAAAAAAAAAAGTAAAAAAAAAAACGCGATTGGAACGGATTCCGATGTTTTAGACACATTTACTAGGATAATTCTGGGAAATCCCTTATCTGTCTATTGTGTTGCTAGTGTTTTAGTGAGTTTAATATTACCTGATAGTCGGAAGGGTGTCTCCACGGTTGAGTTGACGCGCAGTGTCTGTGGGGAGTCGACGGCAGCTGTGGACGGCACAAGCTCAGCTTTTCTCCGGTAAGAAGCGACTTTGTAACCACAATTTTCTCACCGAAACCTGCTGGTTGACATTCCGTCTTGATTCATGTTGGCTTGACCGCGCTCTGATCCATACTAATGTTTCACCTCCAGGAATTTTAAACAAGGACTCACCGTGTGTTTGTGTGGCTAAAGGCTAAAGCTTCCCAACTCCGTCTTTCTACTGTGACTTCTCCAATATTAATTGAACAAATTGCAAAAGATTCAGCAACACAGATCTCCAAAATACTGTGTAATTATGCCGTTTAAGCAGACGACATTTAGCTGTGTGTGTGCGCAGCGCTCATACTTCCTAAAAACCCGTGATGTCTTGCATACACGTCATCATTACACGACGTTTCCAGGACGAAACTCCCGGAAAATTAAACATTTTAATTCAGTAAACTAAAAAGGCCGTATTGGCATGTGTTGCAATGTTAATATTTCATCATTGATGTATAAACTATCAGACTGTGTGGTGGGTAGTAGTGGGTTTCAGTAGGCCTTTAAATCAATAACAGAGCAGCATCTCCTCATCTGGAAACAACACCGAAAATGTGTCCCGTAAAAAAAACGTCCGAACTAGTCTAATAACTACAGTTCCTTGGGTGAAGTAAATCAAAGTCACTACTACACTGGTGTGTTTTAGCGCTTTCATGGTGGGTTTACTGACAGATCTAAGTAAGAACTTTACACTACATTATATTAGATATGGCAACAGCAGAGGATAAATGTTCCATAACAAGAAGATAGAGAAAAAGAAGAAACTTATCGAATACGGATTCGCACAATTTTTCAGGATTTATTTTACAGGATCCCAATTACAGATCAGCAGGTACCAGAAGGTACGAAAAGTTGCTTTTGCACAATATTGCGAAGCAAAACGCCAGATATTACGTACTACCTAATACACACACTATAATAATACTCCCTATGTTTAATGCGCCGACAATCCATCAAGCGGTGCAGCTTCATAGCTTACCGAAGTCGTACTAAAACATTGTGATAGATTTTTGAGCGCCTTGTGTAATGTTCTATATTTTCAATAGAACATACAAAATGTTGGTCTTTACTTGAGTCATATTGCCATCATAGTGCAGTTTACAAGTATCTCTTATGTTTTGACTGCCATCTACTGGTCACACTTATTACACTATGTACGAAATAAAATTGCTTCAAGGTCGGTAAGCGAAACCAGAATTATTCCGTACGTTAGGCGCACCGGGTTTTAAGGCACACTGTCGAGTTATGAGAAGAAAAAAAAAGGTTTGAAGTGCGCCTTATAGTCCGGAAAACACTGTATATATTGTATATTTTCACTGTGCGGTTCTCTGTCATAAAAAACTGCTTTAAACCGTCATATTGTTAGCCGAAACAATTAATAATAATAAATGCATCTAATTTATAAGTGCCTTTCAAGAAAGCCAAGGACACTTGACAATAAACAGATACAAATAATGAAAATATATTTTAACAAATAATATTTGTTGACGTTGCAGTACTGGTGAGGTATTTGTGTTATGTCCCGCAGGTGGTGGTGACCAACACAGTGCCCCACGAGGTGCAGAAGCTCCAGTGTCCAAAGATCAAGACGGTGGACGTCAGCATGATCCTGGCCGAGGCCATCCGCCGCATCCACAATGGCGAGTCCATGGCCTACTTGTTCCGCAACATCGCAGTGGACGACTAGGACACAAACAAAACGCTCGCCATCTTCCATGAAGACATTTTCCACCTTATACCCAGGTATTTTTTCCCCTTGCTCCAGGGTTTGTAAAACATGTATATCCACACCAGTCATGTTGAAAAGGTGCATGGTGTAGATGTGCTTCTCCGTGTATGCCTGAGCAGCAGGTGGCGCTGTAACACCTCTGGAAAAGGCCACGCAAAATATTATAGACTGATGAGTGGCTGTTTGGCAAGCTGGACTGATGTGAGTGTCAAACATTGGGAATCGCTACTGCATCGTGACCATGTATTGGCTTTGACGAACTTGTGAAGGTACTTTACATGGAATTGACTGAGAAGTAGCAAGATGTTATGTTTGCCTTGGCTTATTCATGTGGTCTTGACTGTGCTCCACTGTGATTGGCTGCCATTTTACCCAGTCTTGTTTCCCCACTCCTGCTCGTCGCCATGCAAACTTGTCACTTTTTTGTTAACATTGTAATGTTTGGATTGTCACGCGGGGAGAAACAGTTCAACAAAGATGTATATTTTAAAAGGAGTTGAAACTCCAATGTTGAACAATTACAATGTAATTTTGATTAAATCACCCAGCTGTGATATCATCTTTCACCGTTAGTTTTCTTACCATCAGTTTAGTGTCCCGATTCCATATTGATATCCGATATTGGCAAAAAAAACTAAAGTAATGGATGACATCGGCTTGCATCTATAACCTGAGATACAAGTAGTCCTGCAGCGTGTTTACTTGTGTGTGATATCATGTGCGATACAAGCAGTCCTGCGGCGTGTTTACTTGTGTGTGATATACAAGCAGTCCTGCAGATTGTTTACTTGTGTGTGATATAATGTGCCATACAAGCAGTCCTGCAGTGTGTTAATGTGCGATAAAAGCAGTCCTGCAGAGTGTTTACTTGCCTGTGATATCATATGCGATAAAAGCAACCCTGCAGTGTGTTTACTTGTGTGTGATATCATGTGATACAAGCAGTCCTGCAGAGTATTTACTTGTGTGTGATATCATGTGCCACACAAGCAGTCCTGCAGCGTGTTTGTGTGTGAAATCATGTGCGATACAAGCAGTCCTATGGAGTGTTTACTTGTTGGTGATATCATGTGCGATACAAGCAGCCCTGTGGTGTGTTTACACGTGTGTGTTATCATGTGCGATACAAGCAGTCCTGCAGAGTGTTTGCTGGTGTGTGATATCATATGCGACACAAGCAGTCCTGTGTCATGTTTACTTGTGTATGATATCATGTGCGATACAAGCAACCCTGCAGAGTGTTTACTTGTCTGTGATATCATTTGCGATAAAAGCAATCCTGCAGTGTGTTTACTTGTGTGTTTGTTATATCATGTGCGATACTATCAGTCATGTAGAGTGTTTACTGATGTGTGATACCATATACAAGCACTCCTGCAGAGTGTTTACTTGTGTGTGATACAAGCTGTCCTGCAGGATGTTTACTTGCGTGTGATATCATGTGCGATACAAGCAGTCCTGCAG
>NC_084617.1:26183847-26213847 GCF_033978795.1 Nerophis ophidion
CTGATTTGTATACTTGCAAAGTTAGCTATTAAAAGCGGGCATGCTAACTGTTAGCATGTGTCACGTACCAAAATAATGGACATTAGTGTGTATACCTGCAAAATAAGCTAAAAAAAGAACTAGCATGCTAACTGTTCGCATGTGTCAAGTACCGAATTAAGCACTTGGATGCGTATACCTGCAAAATGAGCTAAAAAGAGCTAGCACGGTAGCTGTTACCATGTGTCAAGTCCCAAAATATAGGACTCTGGTGTGTAAACCTACAAAATGAGCTATAAAAAGCTAGTATGCCAACTGTTAGTATTTGTGAAGTACCAAAATATAGGACTCAAATTGGTATACCTGCAAAATTTGCTAAGCAGAGGAAGTATGCTAACTGTTAGCATGTGTCAAGTACCAAAATAGAAGACCGGTGTATATTTCTTCAAAATTTGCTATAAACAGCTAGCATGTTTATTGTTAGCACATGTCAAAGACCAAAATATGGCACACATGTATATGCCTGCAAAACTTGCTATAAAAAGCCAGACAACTTGCATGCTGCATTTATGTACACATGCTGCCTCCTCCTGACAAATCAGGAGAAGGCTGGTCATGTGACTCATGCACAACAGTACATTCAATTTTAATTATGTGTCCTTTCCAGGGGCTGTCAAATGATTATTCACACAATTACAACGTGTCATTTCATTGGGAATTACGGCGTGGCGCAGTGGGGAGAGTGGCCGTGCGCAACCCGAGCGTCCCTGGTTCAATTCCCACCTAGTACCAACCTCGTCACGTCCGTTGTGTCCTGAGCAAGACACTTCACCCTTGCTGCTGGTTGGTGCCTTGCATGGCAGCTCCCTCCATCAGTGTGTGAATGTGTGTGTGAATGGGTAAATGTGGAAGTAGTGTCAAAGCGCTTTGAGTACCTTGAAGGTAGAAAAGCGCTATACAAGTACAACCCATTTATCATTTATTTATTTAAATGCCAAAAAAAGGGCCAAGCCAGACTGAAATGCTAACTTTGAAAGAGAGGACTCTGCTGTGCACACCTGCAAAATTAGCTGTAAAAGCTAGCATGTCACTGTTAGCATGTGTTCAGTTCCACAATAAAGGACTTTGTTGTGTATACCTGTAAGATTAGCTATAAGAAACTAGCGTACTAACTTTTAACAAGTGTTACGTGCCAAAATATAGAACTGTGGTTTGAAAACCTGCAAAATTTTCTATAACAAGCTAGCATGCTGATTGTTACCATGTGTTAAGAACTGAAGAATAGGACGCTGATGTGTATACCTGCAATATTAGCTATTAAAAGTTAGCATGATAACTGTTCGAGTGTTTAAAGTTCCAACATAGAGGACTCTGATGTGCATACATGCAAAATTAGCTGTAAAAAGCAGACATGCTAACTGTTAGCATGTGTCAAGTACTAAAATATAGGACCCTGGTTCGTATATATGCAAAATTAGCTATAAAGAGCTAGCATGCTAACTGTTAGCAGGTGTTAAGGATCAAAATGTAGGACTCTGTGTACCAGCAAAGTTTGCTATAAAAAGCTAGCAGACTAATTGTTAGCATGTGTCAAGTGCCAAATATAGGACGCTGATGTGTATACCTGCAAAATTAGCTGTAAAAAGCAAGCGTGTTAACTGTTAGCAGGTGTTGAGTACCAAAATGTAGGACTCTGTGTATACCAGCAACGTTTGTTATAAAAAGCTAGCAGGCTAATTGTTGTCAAGTACCGCAATATAAGACGCTGATGTGTATACCTGCAAAATTAGCTGTAAAGAGCGAGTGTGCTAACTGTTAGCATGTGTCAAGTACTGAAATATAGGATCTGATGTGTATGTGCAAAACTAGCTTTAAAAAGCAAGTATGCTTCAAGTACCAACATATAAGGACTCTTATGTGTATACCTTTTTAAACTAACTATTGAAAGGTAGCATAACTGTTAGTGTTATCATTTTTAAATTAGCAAAATTAGCTATAAATAGTGATCATGCTAACTGTTAGCATTTGTCAACTTCCAAAATTGAGAACTTTGGTTTATATTCCTGTAAAATTAGCTATAAAGAGCTAGCATGCCAGCTGTTAGCATGTGTCAAGTACCAAAACAGGATCTGTGGCGTATACTTATACAATTAGATGTTAAAAGTGAGTATACTAACTGTTAGCATGTGTCAAGTACCAAAATATAGGACTCTGTGTATAACGGCAAACTTTGCTATAGAAAGCTAGCATGCTAATTATTAGCATGTGTCAAGTACCGAAATATAGGACACTGATGTGTATACCTGCAAAATTAGCTATAAAAAGCGAGCATGCAAACTTTTAGCATGTGTCAAGTACCAAAATAGAGGACTCTGGTCTGTATACCTTCAAATTTAGCTATCACAACCTAGCATGCTAATTGTTAGCATGTGTCATGCACCAAAACATAGGACTCTGGGGTGTAAAGCCATAAAATTAGCTGTAAAAAGTGAGTATGCTAATTGTTAGCATGTGTCAATAACCAAAATAGAAGACTCTTGTCTGTATACCTGCAAAATTAGCTATAAAGAGTTAGCATGTTAACTGTTAGCAAGTGTCAAGTACCAAAAGGACTCTGATTTGTACACCGCCAACATTTGCTATAGAAACCTGGCATGCTAATTATTAGCATGTACCAAAACATAAAATTATACCCATAAAATTGGTAGTAATAAGCTGTCAAGTACCAAAATAAAGGACTCGAGTGTGTATATCTGCAAAATGAGCTGTAAGGAGTGAGCACGTGCATGTGTCAAATATGAGTGTCAATCACGTCTGCTAATGTTTGGTTGCAGGCGGTATTTGGTGCTATTAAACATGTCTGAGTCGAAATGAATGCAAAACTATGCACGGCACTAATGGTGATGATGATTCAGGAGTGACACTGAAGTTGTTGCTAGGATGCCACCTAGTCTACCTGGGCTGCGTTTAAAGGCCTACTAAAACCCACTACTACCAACCACGCAGTCTGATAGTTTAGATATCAATGATGGAATATTAACATTGCAACACGTGAGTTTCTTGTTGAAAACGTCGCGGAATGATGACGCGTACGCGTGACGTCACTGACTGTCAGGAAATATAACAGCTGCACCACTCGCTGCTAAAAGTCGTCTGCTTTAACCGCATAAATACACAGTATTTTGGACATCTGTGTTGCTGAATCTTTTGCAATTTGTTCATTTAATAATGGAGACTATAAAGAACAATGCTGTTGGTGGAAAGCGGTGTATTGCAGCTGTCTTTAGCACCGAGACACAGCCGATGTTTCTTTGTTTGTTGTGAAGCATAGCGGTCAAGCGAACACGTTTTCTCTACGTCAACCAGCATGTTTTTGGATGGGGAAATTGTGATATATGTCTTACCGGAGACATCATTGGATTATTCGTCGTCCTGCAGCAGCGGCAGCTGTGACCTTGGCTTCTCGGCCTCTCACCGCAGCCATCTGACCTCGAGGTATGTCTTTACAATCTTTAAAATATCACTAAAACACTATTAAAACAATAAGCAGATAAGGGATCTTCCAGAATCATCCTAGAAAATGTGTCTAATTACATCTGAAACGCTCACACTGCCGTCGCCCGGAGCTGTCGCTTTTTTTTTCTTTTTTCTTTTTTCTCTCTATTCCTTCACTATCAATATCATAATTAACAAATCTTTCATCCTCGCTCAAATTAATGGAGAAATTGTCGCTTTTTCGGTCCGAATTGCTCATACTGCTGGAGGCTCCCATTAAAAACAATGGGAATATGTGTGGAGCCCTGCAACTCGTGACGTCACGTGCACATACTTCCGGTAAAGGCAAGGCTTTTTTATTAGCGACCAAAAGTTGCAAACTTTATCATCGATGTTCTCTACTAAATCCTTTCAGCAAAAATATGGCAATATCGCGAAATGATCAAGTATGACACATAGAATGGACCTGCTATTCCCGTTTAAATAAGAAAATCTCATTTCAGTAGGCCTTCAAATCTAGAAAACAAGGTGCGCAAGTACACATTCAGATGTAAGAAAGTGTGATTGCAGGAGTTTGGTGGGTGGCGCGCCCAGGCCACGTCCCTCCACCTGGGGAAAGATCACCTCCCAACCCGTGGTTGGCGCTCCACCCTTTTCCATACGAGAGCTACGGACTCGGACTTGGAGGTCCTTAATTCTCAACCCGGTCGCTTCGCACTCGGCTGTGAACCGATCCTGGCCAGATGAAGCCAGCAGGACCACATGATCTGTGGACATTAGAGACCTAATCCACCAGACCGGATCCCTTCAACGCCCTGACAGCGCCCAGACATTGTGTCCATGAAAGTTGTCAACAGCTTTGGTGACAAAGGCAAGTCCTGGTGGAGTCCAACCCTCACTGGAAACTGGTCTCACTTACTGACCAAGGTCTGACACAATCATACAGGGAGCGGAGCAACGAAGAAGGCCAGGACGATGAAGACGAGGAGGAAGTTGAGAAAGTAGGCAAGGAAAGGGAGGAAGAAGGAGAGGAAGAAGGCAGGGAAAGTTAGGAAGCATGAGAGGAAAATGAGGAAGGAGAGGAGGAGAAGGAGTAAGAAGGAAAGAGAGGAAAGTAAAGAAGAAGGTGGGGAGGAAGGGGAAGAAGGAACAAGGCGAGGACAGAGTGGAAGAAGGAAGGAGGAAGGAGAAGAAAGTGAGGAAGAAAGAGGAGGATGGTGATGAAGAAGGAGAGGAGGAGGAAGGAGAGGAAGAAGTCAACGAGGAGGAGGAAGGAGAGGTGGAAGGTATGGAGGCAAAAGGAGAGGAGGAAGGAAAGGAGGAAAGATAGGAGGAAGAAAGAGGGCAAAGAGGAAGGAGAGAAGGAATGTGAGGATGAAGGAGGGTAGGAAGGAGAAGAGGGAAGGTGAAGAAAGTGAGGAAGAAGGAGAAGAGGAAGGAAAGGAAGAAGGAGAGGAGGAAGGGGAAGAAGGAAGAAGGCAAGGGAAGTGAGGAAGGAGAGGAGGAAAGAGAAGGAAGATGGCGAGGAATGTGAGGAAGAAGGAAAGAAAGAAGGCATGGAGAGGAGGAAGAAGGTGAGGAGGAAGGCAATGTGAAGGGAGAAGGAGAGGAGGAAGGTGTGGAGGCGAAAGGAGAGGAGGAAGGGGAGGAGAAAGAAGGTGAGGGTGAAGGAGGGGAGGAAGGAGAAGAAGGAAGGCGAGGAAAGTGAGGAAGATGGAGAAGAGTTACGTGAGGAAGAAGGAGAGAAGGAAGGGGAAGAAGGATGAAGGCAAGGGAAGTGAGGAAGGAGAAGAAGGAAAGGAGGGAGGTGAGGGGGAAAAGGAAAGTGAGGAAGAAGAAGAGGTGGAAGGCAAGGATGAAGGAGAGGAGAAAGGAGAAGGAAGGTGAGGACAGTGAGGAAGGCGAGGAAGAAGGAGAGGAGAAAGGAGAATGAAGGCGAGGGAAGTGAGGAAGAAGGAGAGGAGGAAGGAGAAGAAGGAATAAGGTGAGGAAAGTGAGGAAGGAGAGGTGGACGGCGAGGAAAAAGGTGAGGAAGAATGCTAGGAGCGTGAGGAAGGTGAGGAAGAAGGTATGGAAAAGGAATAAGGTGAGGAATAAGGTGAAGTAGAAGGAGAGGAAAGTAAGGAAGGAGATCAAGGTGAGGAACGTGAGGAAGAAGGACAGGAGGAGGGAGAGGAGGAAGGCGAGAAAGGAGTGGAGGAAAGAGTAGAAGGAAAAAGGTGAGGAAGAAGGAGAGGTGGAAGGCGAGGAAGAATGTGAGGAAGAAGAAGGAAAGAGGTGAGGAAGAAGGAGAGGTGGAAAGTGAGGGGAAAAAGGAAGAAGGCGAGGAAAGTGAGGAAGTACAGGAGGAAAAAGGTGATGAGGAAGTAGAAAAAGGAATAAGGTGGGGTCAAAGGAGAGGACGAAGGAGAAGAAGAAGAATGTGAGGAAAGCGAGGAAGAAGGAGAGGAGGAAGGAGATGAAGGAAGGCGTGGAAAGTGAGGAAGGATAAGAAGGAAGGTGAGGGAAGTGAAGGAGAGGGGGAAGGTGAGGAAGAAGGAGAAGAAAAAAGGTGAAGGAAGTGAGGAGGAAGGAGAAGAATGAAGAAGATGAGGAAGGAGACTGAAGGCAAGGAAGGAGGGGATGAAGGTGAGGAGGAAGGAGAGGAAGAAATAAGGCAAAGAACGTGAGGCAGAAGGAGAAGGGGAAGAAGGTGAGGAAGAAGAAGACGAAGAAGGTGAGGAAAGAGAGGAGGAAGTAGCAGAGGAAGGAAGAAGGCAAAGAGGAAGCTGAGGAAGAAGGTAATAAGAGGGTGAGGAAGAAAGTAATGAGAGGGTGAGGAAGAAGGTAATGAGAGGGTGAGGAAGAAGGTAATAAGAGGGTGAGGAAGAAGGAGAGAAAGAAGGTAATAAGAGGGTGAGGAAGAAGGTAATACGAGGGTGAGGAAGGAGAGGAAAAACGTAATAAGAGGGTGAGGAAGAAGGGGAGGAAGAAGTTAATAAGAGGGTGAGGAAGGAGGTAAAAAGAGTGTGAGGAAGAAGGTAATAAAAGGGTAAGGAAGAAGAAGAGGAAGAAGGTAATAAGAGGGTGAGGAAGAAGGTAATAAGAGGGTGAGGAAGAAGGTAATAAGAGGGTGAGGAAGAAGGTAATAAGAGGGTGAGGAAGAAGAAGAGGAAAAGGTAATAAGAGGGTGAGGAAGAAGGTAATAAGAGGGTGAGGAAAAAGAAAAGAAAGAAGGTAATAACAGTGTGAAAAAGAAGGTAATACGAGGGTGAGGAAGAACAAGAAGGAGAGGAATTGATTAACGTGGACCCCGACTTAAACAAGTTGAAAAACTTATTCGGGTGTTACCATTTAGTGGTCAATTGTACGGAATATGTACTGAACTGTGCAATCTACTAATAAAAGTATCAATCAATCAAAAAAAAGGTAATAAGAATGTGAAGAGGAAGGTAATAAGAGGGTGAGGAAGAAGGAGAGGAAGTAGGTAATAAGAGGGTGAGGAAGAAGGAGAGGGATAAGGTATTAGGAGTGTTAGGAAGAAGGTGATAAGAGGGTGAGGAAGAAGGTAATAAGAAGGTGAGGAAGAAGGAGAGGAAGAAGGTAATAAGAGGGTGAGGAAGAAGGTAATAAGAGGGTGAGGAAGAAGGAGAGGAAAATGGTAATAAGAGGGGAAGGAAGAAAGAGATGAAGAAGGTATTAAGAGTGTGAGGAAGAAGGTAATAAGAGGGTAAGGAAGAAGGAGAGGAAGAAGGTAATAAGAGGGTGAGGAAGAAGGCAATAAGAGGGTGAGGAAGGAGAGGAAGAAGGTAATAAGAGGGTAAGGAAGAAGGAGAGGAACAAGGTAATAAGAGGGTGAGGAAGAAGGTAATAAGAGGGTGAGGAAGGAGAGGAAGAAGGTAATAAGACGGTGAGGAAAAAGGAGAGGATGAAGGTAATAAGAGGGAGAAGAAAAAGTAGAGGAAGAAGGTAATAAGAGGGTGAGGAAGAAGGAGAGGAAGAAGGTAATAAGATTGTGAGGAAGTGAGGAAGAAAGTGATGAAGTTCAGATGTAATGTTAGACTTGGAGGTCAGATTGTAGATGAAGAACAACAAGTCCTCATTTCTCAGCGAAACATCGCAGGATATGTTGAACCTTTGCACATTAAGCTGGAGAGATGACAGTGTAAAGTTCAAGTGCTTCTATTAAAATGTGTTTCACTGGCAAGGCAGGAATATATTTTCCTTGCACCCCTGAACTCATCTTTGTAGCTTTCAAAAATAGCTTTGAGTGTGTGTGTGTGTGTGTGTGTGTGTGTGTGTGTGTGTGTGTGTGTGTGTGTGTGTGTATGTATATATATGTATGTGTATATATATGTATATATAACATATGTATGTATACATAAATACATATGTATATATATACATAAACACACATATACAAACATATATATATATATATATATATATATATACATATATATATATATATATATATATATATATACATATATATATATATACATATATATATATATATATATATATATATATATATATATATATATATATATATATATATGTAGGTGTGGGAAAAATCACAAGACTACTTCGTCTCTACAGAACTGTTTCATGAGGGGTTCCCTCAATCATCAGGAGATGATTGAGGGAAGGAAAGAGGTAGGAAGGAAAGGTAAACAACTCCTAAACTGAGGTTTCATGTGGATCTCAGTTTGAGACCTGGAAAAAACATTAAGAAACAATCGGCACATATTTATGAACAAGTTACAGTACCATAATGTTCTCCTCATATGGGTTCTTCATCACTCCAAGCAACGTTTGTTAGATTACAATATAACTAAAACAAGCCTTACATACTAAAGCATTCCATGTGTGACGTCTGTAGGAGTGTTTTGTTCATGCATATTTGTACGTGGTGTCGTAATGTAACCAAGGGCCCACAATGATGACATCTGTTTTGTTTGATCAGCTATTTTACTACCCTTTTACAGACACCGCTTGGAAACAAAGTATGTAAATAAACATTTATTCAATATTTATGGTGTATATAACTCATTTCACAACGTATATATCTGCAACTTATAGTCCAACATGGCTCATATATGCAACGCATTTTTTTTTTAACCTAAAATTGAGTGTGCGTGGCTTATATACCGGTGCGTTTAAGAGGCCGTGAAATCCTGTCTTATTTTAGTGGTATTCCCATTCCAGCGCTTTTATGTCTAGTTTGCACTTCCTGTTTTCCTTCCTTGTGTTCCGCTCAGCACTAAATGGTAAATGGGTGATACTTGTATCGTGCTTTTCTACCCTCAAAGTACTCAAAGCGCTTTCACACTATTTGCACGTTCACCCATTCACACACACATTCACACTACTGATGGCGGGCGCTGCCATGCAAAGCCCTAAGCATGATCCATCAGGAGCAAGGGTGAAGTCAGCCAATCAGAATGTTTCTTTAAATGTCCTTTGAGCAAGTTTTGTTTTGTGTTGTTCCTACACTCACTCCAGCGAAATATAATGTAGCCGTCATCTGTGTAGATCCGGTTTTTGCTACCCCTTCAAGTGCACTACCGAGCTGCATTAATTTTCATTTGCATTTGTTAAATATACATTCTACCTTCATTAGGCTGACCATATTCTGAAATCCCAAAAAGAGGACACATATATGCGTGCCAAGGCGGGCAGCACGACAAGGCCAGGAGTAGGTGAAAATTTGCCAATGATAAACGAACTTGCTTTATAAAACTTATATTTATTTAAATAAAGCGTTTTTTTCTCCTCTGTTGACTGCTGTGTTGGCGCTAGGGATTTTTAAAATGGTGTTCCAGGGACCCCATCAAGTCATAAAAATGGGGTCCCACAGTACATTTTTGGGGTCCCACTTTTTTGTAAGCGTTTTGAAAGCAAATGATAAACGTATTCATTATCCTGTTGTATCTCACATTTTATATCGTGTTTTGGAAAAAGGTCGTCATAAACGTTACGTAATTCATAAAAAAAATAATAATAAAAAAAGAAAACAAATGTGTATACATATGTAAATGTATTCAGTTATAAACCTTCATTTTCTTCTTTCCTTCATGGATCTAAACTTTACCGCTGCTGGTAGTTTTTTCTATGTTTTTATATAATAAGTTGTAGGTGTATTTATTTCAGTGTAAAAGTGTAAAAAGTGTTTTGCTTGGGTCATGAAATGATGATAATGGTGTGCCAGGTTATACATACATTTTATCTTTAACGCTTAAATCTCTGGAGTCTACATCAACTTCACATCTATCCCTCATTTCAAAATGTTTTAGTTTTTTTATGTTGTTTTTTTGTTTGTTTGTTTTCCGCCCTTTTTTGTCAAACAAAACTATATATATATATGTGTGTGTGTATATATATATATATATATATATATGTATATATATATATATATGTGTATGTAATATATATATATATATATATATATATATATATATGTATATATATGTGTATGTATATATATATGTATATATATGTGTATGTATATATATATATATATATATATGTGTATGTATATATATATGTATATATATATATGTGTATGTATATATAAATGTGTATTTATATATATATATATATATATATATATATGGTAAGTTAACCGTGGACCTACATTGAAAATACACTCAACCCTAATTCAAAATGTCGGACATTTAAAGCATTTAAAAAAACCCGCAAAAGAGGACATGTCCGGGGAAAAGAGGACATATGGTCTGCCTACCTTCATTCCGCCTGCTTCTCGAGGCAAGTCAGTAACTTCCTGACAAAATGTAGTTTTTTTTTGGTTATGTTGAGTGCGTTATTGACCTAATTTTGCTCCTAGGAATGGTTTTGTTGTTGTTTATAAGCTAGAACAAGGAAAAGATAATAGTTTCAAAAAGGCAGCTTCACCCATGATGAGACTTGACCTCACCGTGAAACATTGGTAAGAATGTTTTTGATTGGCACACATATTTTTTATTTCCATGATGGTTCTCAGAAAAGCCTGATTGCGTGTTGTTTCCATAATGGGTTTTGTCCTCTCTCGCTGGCTGCGAGATGTTTCCGTGGGATGTCGAAGGAACAATTTGTATTCCTCTCATCAGAACATACTGTATGATATCAAAACACACATTTTAAGACCCTCTGCTCTCTTTGTTCATTCATATTCATTTTTATTCCGGTCTTGAACAAGCACGATAAAATATGGAGAGCAAATTATGCATCACAACTCCAGAGGGAGCCCCGGAGAAAACCACCAAAAAACATCAAATTAAATAACGCATTTATTCTTTCTACTAGTGTTTATAGCAGTCATGCAATTGTTCATCAGAATAATCCCAGAATCCCGCAAATCCTTATTTGTGGGGGCAGTTAATGTTTTTGCATTATACAATTTATTAAGGAAACATACAGTGGGGCAAAAAGGTATTTAGTCAGCCACCGATTGTGCAAGTTCTCCCACTTAAAATGATGACAGAGGTCTGTAATTTTCATCATAGGTACACTTCAACTGTGAGAGACAGAATGTGAAACAAAAATCCAGGAATTCACATTGTAGGAATTTTAAACAATTTATTTGTAAATTATGGTGGAAAATAAGAACCATTCAAAGCTCTCACTGATGGAAGGAGGTTTTGGCTCAAAATCTCACGATTATTGGCCCCATTCATTCTTTCCTTACCACGGATCAATCGTCCTGTCCCCTTAGCAGAAAAACAGCTTCAAAGCATGATGTTTCCACCCCCATGCTTCACAGTAGGTATGGTGTTCTTGGGATGCAACTCAGTATTCTTCTTCCTCCAAACACGACAAGTTGAGTTTATACCAAAAAGTTCTATTTTGGTTTCATCTGACCACATGACATTCTCCCAATCCTCTGCTGTATCATCCATGTATCCATCCATCCATCCATTTTCTACCGCGTATTCCCTTTCGGGGTCGCGGGGGGCGCTGGCGCCTATCTCAGCTACAATCGGGCGGAAGGCGGGGTACACCCTGGACAAGTCGCCACCTCATCGCAGGGCCAACACAGATAGACAGACAACATTCACACTCACATTCACACACTAGGGCCAATTTAGTGTTGCCAATCAACCTATCCCCAGGTGCATGTCTTTGGAAGTGGGAGGAAGCCGGAGTACCCGGAGGGAATCCATTTTGGTATAAACTCAACTCGTCGTGTTTGGAGGAAGAAGAATACTGAGTTGCATCCCAAGAACACTATACCTACTGTAAAGTATGAGGGTGGAAACATCATGCTTTTGGGCTGTTTTTCTGCTAAGGGGACAGGACGATTGATTCGTGTTAAGGAAAGAATGAATGGGGCCATGTATCGTGAGATTTTTAGCCAAAACCTCCTTCCATCAATGAGAGCTTTGAATGGTTTTTCACATTCTGTCTCTTACAGTTGAAGTGTACCTATGATTAAAATTACAGACCTCTGTCATCATTTTAAGTGGGAGAACTTGCTGAATCGGTGGCTGACTAAATACTTGTTTTCCCCACTGTATTACCATTTAAAGGTAAAACAAAAAAAAAGTAGATTTATACCGGAAGTAGAAATGCTGTTCCGTCTTCTAGTCATCCATAGCGGTACTACTCGTATGCATTCTTCATTCATTCTTCCAAGTTCTTACAATATAACTAAAATAATTCTTACTTACTATACCGCCCCATGTGTGACGTCTGTAGGAGTGTTTTCATGCATATTTGTACGTGCTATCGTGATGTAATGAAGCTAGCGTCTTTAGCATCAGCTAATATGCTAACACGTATACGAGTGTCTGTGTTAGTAATATTACCTTTTAAAATGGTACTATTTTGTCTTGTTTCAGTTTCACAAAGTCCTCAGTAAATTCACCAAAACGTCACCGTGTTCAGCTGATTGGAGAGCTAGCTTCCGCAGCTAGTGGGTCCATGACAATGGCTTCTGTTTTGTTTGATCAGCCGTTTTACTGTTACAAACACTGTTTGGAAACAATTAAGTTATTAAAAGACACATTTATCTTTTTTTGTAATTTACTATTTCACAACGTATATATCTTATAGTCCGGACCGGCTAATGTATGAAAACATTTAAAAAAAATAAAAATTAGTGTGTGCATAGAATATTTTTTTTAGCACTGCACATTAGTATGCAAACTGTTTTTTTTACCAGTGTGTTGTGTTGGGCTCTCTGGGTACCTGGGGCTGTAATTTGGCTCCTACACACACACTGGAAGACAAATATATTGTACGTACATATACACACACATACTCACATACGCACAAATATGAGTACTTATCTACTTTACATACATACATTCATACAAAGGCACTTACCCATATACATAGGTACCTACGCTCCCACATACATACACAAATACAGCACATACCTACACACACACACGGTCAAGGGCGTAGAATTGGGTAGGGACGCTAGGGACACGTCCCTACCAATATCCAGCCGCTACTGTGTAGTCACTATCAATACAAGCGCTGCCCGTAATGTTTAGTTAATGATTATGGCACAGAAAGGGTTATATGTCGGTCTCTGCTAGAAGTCCCGCCTCTAACCTAAATATCGCTCCCTGATTGGTTACCGGTTTCATGCTAACTTACGTGTGATTGGCTGTCCCAGCTGTCAGTCCTTCTGCTTGTAAAAGCTAGCCTACATGCTAGTTGCTAGCGACCGCATGAGAGGCGGTGCAACTGTCAGTGTAAGTTGTCAACATGTTCGGCATTTGTTGTTCCTGGCACACGGTAGCTAGATGGATTTTAATATCAGTGCTGTGCGGAGATGAAAGTTAACCTTAAACATGTGAATTCAACTACTTTAATCTCCGTTTTTTAACATGTAAAAACATCAGCTGTCTTTTACTACGGACTGCAACAGTCCGTTGTCATGGATACATGATAACGGCTTCCATTCATACCAGTCATATGTGCCTGAGGCGGAGTGATAGCCTGCGCTGTGATAAGGCTTTAGAATAGTAGCCGTGCTCAATATATAAACCACGGTTAACAGCCAATCAGATCGCCGGATTTCACCTTCCCGTGTTTTTTTTTAAAATTATTTTTTAGTTTCATGTATTTGTGTAGAAGTGAGCAACGGTTTGAAAATACCAATGAACAAAACTTTGTGGTGGAAATACAATAAAACCTCACAAGATGATCATGTGATTTTACATTTATAAAATGTAATTAATTTATATTTAGTAAAAATCCTTTTTGCTCAGGGAGTAACTGTACCATCAAGCTCTATGGTCATTGTCCCTAATGTATCTTTCATGCATCAACATATTTTTTTTGTAAGGTGACAGACAGCAGAGAGGCTGGAGGAGATGGAGGAGGAGAGGCCAGAGAAGTTAGAGGAAGAGAGGCAGGAGGAAGTAGAGAAGGAGAGGCTGGAGATGATTACAGTTCATTTATGTTTATTTACAATGTTGTATTGCATTAATGTATTTCTGATGTTGTTGATGGATAGCGGGCTATGTTAATTGACAGTATGATGCACAGTTGCACTACAGCCCTACACTAAAGAGTAAAGATGAGAACTCTTTGAAGTTGTCTCCTTTGCTTTCATTTTAGTTGCTTTACCCTATAACATCTGCAAGACGTGAAATTATGATTGCTAATGTAAGAAAAAAAAAAAGTAAACTTTCAGAGTGCTGCCTTGGAGCACTTTTGTGTCCCCACCAATCTCAAAATCAAACCTACTCCCTTGCACACGGTACATACTTCCAAACACACATCCACTGTACAAGCATACATATACACACATTAACATATACATTCACTGTACAGACATACATATACACATACATGTACATATTCATTCACTGTACAAACATACATATGCACGTGCTGTACATATACATTCACTGTACAGACATACATATGCATATGTACAAACATACATATACACATACATGTTAATATACATTCACTGTAGACATATACATATACACACACATGTATATATACAGGCACATATGCATACATACACTCATGCATATAATCACGTTTTATCAAACATATATTAACGTTGTTTCCCTAGGGCAAACGTGTAAAACTCATGGGCTGGGGCCGAGTTCTGGCCCGCGAAAGCCTGCAAGAAATGTGTTTCAATTATATATACATATATATATATATATATATATATATATATATATATATATATATATATATATATATATATATATATATGTATTTTATTTATTTTTTTTATTTTTTTTAACAAAATGCATTTGTTCTTTCAATTTTGACAGAAAAAAATGCATATTTTAAACTTCAATATTCTGATCATACAAGTTTTATTATCATATACTGTATTGCAGAACTATTTGTGTGAGATAAAAACAAAAAGTTAAATATCTGCTTGTCATTTTAATGATTTTAAAGCAAGTTATGGATTAAAAAATATATATAATAATCAAATGCATATGCATTTAGAATAATCAGGATTAATCACAGGTGTATTACCTGTATGCATGATGTAAATTAATTTAAAAAAAAGCGGCCCTACGCACCGCGATGTGGCCCTCAATGAAAATGAGTTTGACACCTGTGCGCTAGGTGAAACTGGGTAAAACACGGCACACTAACGAAGCTTAACCTATTGTTACTATAACAATCTACAAGGTTAATACTGTTTTCTTCTCTTGCTTCCCTTCCATGTATCTGCTTTCTTTTGTATTTAAAGTTATCATTACATGTATGTGTTGCTGCATTTGAAACCATTGTATTGTCGATAATAGAGGTAAATTATTGTTATTAATTATATTATCAATAGTGCTATTTATATTGGCATTTGTATTGCTCCATTTGTAGTGTAATAATGTTCATGGTCATTTCTGTATTACTGATTTTTAGTTTACTACTTGCTTCTTTGCTAGGAATAGCATAAATATAAATCCATTAAATAAAGTCGAATGCAAATAAGGCAACAATAGAAGTATTCAGTAATCAGCCTGACCTAAGCCTTTAATAATAATAGTTTGACAAGGTTGTTCACTGTATGTAGATTGGAAATAAGGATTGAATATGATTAAGAGTAAGATGACTAATTCAGTGTTGATATTTGAGCGGGGTCTAAAAGGTTTAGAACTCTGAGTGTATTCGATGTGTATTTTTAAATAAGCTAAGTTTGAACTGTCCAAAGGAGGATATAATCACGTGTGTCGGGCGACGAGATCCGCTTCTTTTGTTGGCGTTGCAGTAATCTGCATTATTTATGCCTGCTTGATGTTACATTCAGGTTCCTAATCTTTACTTGATTCTATAAATGCCATTTTGCACACGCCTAAATGAACCCCGCCAACAAATCCCACCAGCGCCCGCTCACTGAAATGTTCTGCCGTCTGTAATCCGGCCTTTCAAGTGTGTACCTTGGCAAATGTAGGTTACTTACACAAGAGTGCTCCCAGACCTCATGCTGGGGTTTGGCAACCGCTTTTCACTGTCGGTCCTGATAATGAGAGTTGAAAGCGCTGACAACATGATGTCGCTGTCTTCTCCCAGTCCGTCTTTCATTGCACCTTATTTGTGCTCCTCTTCGCTCTCATTGCTCAGACAACACTCTTTTTTTTCTGTTTTGTTTTAGATGTTTCTAATTGGATGATCTGTCAGTATCGCATGATTTTCTGAAAAAGTACAAATGCCCTCAATGCCTTTAAATAGGAGTGTAATTTTTTTTTTCTCGATTTAATCGCAATTCTTATTTGTAACGATTCTTAATCGATAAAAAAAAAAATCTAAATATAATGCACACATTTATCAGAGCTGTTTATCTATATTATGGAGGACTGTAGTTAATCATAGCACTGGCACCCAATCTTAATTTACAAAACCAACAATTTTCAAAGGGAGACAGTTCTGAACTACAGGCTGGCCAGTCTAGTACCTGCACTCTTTTACTATGAAGCCACGCTGTTGTAACACGTGGCTTGGCATTGTCTTGCTGAAATAAGCAGGGGCGTCCATGACAACGTTGCTTGGATGGCAACATATGTTGCTCCAAAACCTGTATGTACCTTTCAGCATTAATGGTGCCTTCACAGATGTGTAAGTTACCCATGCCTTGGGCACTAAATACACCCCCATACCATCACAGATGCTGGATTTTCAACTTTGCGCCTACAACAATCCGGATGGTTCTTTTCCTCTTTGTTCCGGAGGACATGACATGCACAGTTTCAAAAACAATTTTAAATGTAGACTTGTCAGACCACAGAACACTTTTCCACTTTGCATCAGTCCATTTTAGATAAGCTCAGGCACAGCGAAGCTGGCAGTTTTTGTGGGTGTTGTTTATAAAAGGCTTTCGCTTTGCATAGTAGAGTTTTAACTTGCACTTACAGATGTAGCGACCAACTGTAGTTAATGACAGTGGTTTTTTGAAGTGTTCTTGAGCCCGTGTGTTGATATCCTTTACACGCTGATGTCACTTTTTGATGCAGTACCGCCTGAAGGATCCAAGGTCACAGGCCTTGCCGCTTACATGCAGTGATTTCTCCAGATTATCTGAACCTTTTAAAAATACTATGGACTGTGGATGGTGAAATCCCTAAATTCCTTGAAAATAGCTGATAAGAAATGTTGTTCTTAAACTGTTGGACACTTTGCTCATGCATTTGTTCACCCTGTGGTGACCCTCACCCCATCTTTGTTTGTGAATGACTGAGCATTTCATGGAAGCTGCTTTTAGTATACCCAATCATGGCACCCACCTGTTCCCAATTAGCCTGTTCACCTGTGGGATGTTCCAAATAAGTGTTTGATGAGCATTCCTTAACTTTCTTAGTTTTTTTTTTGCAACTTGTGCCAGCATTTTTGAAACCTGTTGAAGGCATCAAATTCCAAATTAGCTGATAATTGCAAACAACAACGTTTTCCAGTTGTAACATTAACTATCTTGTGTAAGCAGTCTATTCAATTGAATATGAGTTGAAAAGGATTTGCAAATCATTGTATTCTGTTTTTATTTACCATTTACTCAACGTGCCAACTTCACTGGTTTTGTGGTTTGTAAAAAAAGTATCGATTTCGAATCAAGAATTGTTTTGCGTCAAGAATCGATTCTGAATCTAATAGTTACCCTCAAGAATCGAAGAATTAATCAGAACCGTGAGGTGCCCAAAGATTCACAGCCCTACCTTTTTATTGCCGATCACAAACGCTGACCCCTCCTGGCGATCCGATTTGATTCTTTTGGGTAGCGATTCTAGATTCAAAATGATTCTCAATTTCAAAACCTTTTTTTTTTTTTTTTAAACATTGGGTGCCAATTTTGTCAACACCGTATATGGTGCGGATGGTGTTCTGCTGACCTTGACTGCGGATGTTGTGGATCGGTGGAAGGAATACTTCGAAGACCTCCTCAATCCCACCAACACGTCTTCCTATGAGAAAGCGGTGCCTGGGGAATCTGTGGTGGACTCTCCTATTTTTGGGGCTGAGGTTGCTGAGGTAGTGAAAAATCTTCTCGGTGGCAAGGCTCCGGTGGTGGATGAGAACCGCCCGGAGTTCCTTAAGGCTCTGGATGCTGTGGGGCTGTCTTGGTTGACAAGACTCTGCAGCATCGCGTGGACATCGGGGGCGGTACCTCTGGATTGGCAAACCGGGGTTGTGGTTCCTCTTTTTAGGAAGGGGAACGGGAAGGTCTGTTCCAACTATTGTGGGATCACATTCCTCAGCCTTCCCGGTAAGATCTATTCAGGTGTACTGGAGAGGAGGCTAGGCCGGATAGTCGAACTTCGGATTCAGGAGGAAAAGTGTGGTTTTCGTCCTGGTCGTGGAACTGTGGACCAGCTCTATACTCTTGGCAGGGTCCTTGACGGTGCATGGGAGTTTGCCCAACCAGTCTACATGTGCTTTGTGGACCTGGAGAAGGTATTGGACCGTGTCCCTCGGGAAGTTCTGTGGGGAGTGCTCAGAGAGTATGAGGTATCGAACTCTCTGATTGTGGCAGTTCGCTCCCTGTATGATCAGTGTCAGAGCTGGTCCGCATTGCCGGCAGTAATTCGAACACATTTCCAGTGAGGGTTGGACTCCGCCAAGACTGTCCTTTGTCACCGATTCTGTTCATAACTTTTATGGACAGAATTTCTAGGCGCAGTCAAGGCGTTGAGGGGTTCCGGTTTGGTGGCCACAGGATTAGGTCTCTGCTTTTTGCAGATGATATGGTCCTGATGGCTTCATCTGGCCGGGATCTTCAGCTCTCACTGGATTAGTTCGCAGTCGAGTGTGAAGCGACTGGGATGAGAATCAACACCTCCAAGTCTGAGTCCATGGTTCTCACCTGAAAAAGGGTGGAGTGCCATCTCCGGGTTGGGGAGGATATACTGCCCCAGGTGGAAGAGTTCAAGTACCTTGGAGTCTAGTTCACAAATAAGTGAAGAGTGGATTGTGAGATCGACAGGCGGATCGGTGCGGCGTCTTCAGTAATGCGGACGCTGTATCGATCTGTTGTGGTGAAGAAGGAGCTGAGCCAGAAGGCAAAGCTCTCAATTTACCGGTCGATTTACGTTTCCATCCTCACCTATGGTCATGAGCTTTGGGTCATGACCGAAAGGACAAGCTCACGGGTACAAGCGGCCGAAATGAGATTCCTTCGCCGGGTAGCGGGGTTCTCGCTTACAGATAGGGTGTGAAACTCTGCCATCCAGGAGGAGCTCAAAGGAGGCGTGGTTGGGGAGGGGGCGTGGTTAAGAGGGGTGGCGTATAATTCACCAACTGGAGTATTTCATATATATTTCATATATATTTCATATATATATATATATATATTTATGTGTATATGAAATACTTAAATTTAAGTGAATTCTAGCTATATATATATATTTTATTATATATATATATAAATAAAAGGAATAGTTGAATTTCAGACGGCACCTATATAATACACAGAAATAAAAACAGTTGTTTTAATAACTGTACTGCATGTGCTTGCTTGTTACTAAACATCATGAACAACACTTACCTTTCACTATTTGAATAACCTTTGTTCTGCCATTTGCGTATTGGCGAGCGATCTCCGAATCCGGGAACATCCTTCATGGATTTGTTGTACACATCCGCAAATGAGAACGGGATGTTGGTTCCAGCTATCAGCATAGCCATCCATCTTTGTCTCAGCATAAGATATGCCATCGGGTCTCCATTTTGCAAGATGGGCCATAATATTGGGTTGTGAACGATGCTGCGCTGCGGACGCTTTGTGCTTCGCTGACAGGTCATGGCTGAGTATATCCGTTCACTGTGTTCAATGGAGAAGTCTGTTCTACAAAATGTACAGACAACATACCCCTTCCCCTTCGAACTATCCTGGATAAACTGAAATTCTTGTTTCCAATCGTTCTGGAACTTGCAAGTGTATTTCTTCATTTTGCTCGTCGAAGGTGTAATATTGGGTTGAATTCAATAACCAGGCGACGTGATGAAGTTACGTCTATTTACTGTGGGCTTCAGAACAGACATTCTAGGGTATGTACAGTAGATGGCAGTATTGTCCTGTTTAAGAGGGTCACAACATTGAGTCAGGTTCTCATGGAGCTGGAGTGGGCGTGGCCTCCAGCTCCGTCTGAGTTTTGGGAGATTTTTGGGAGAAAATTTGTCCCGGGAGGTTTTCAGGAGAGGCGCTGAATTTCGGGAATCTCCTGGAAAATTCAGGAGGGTTGGCAAGTATGCTCCAGTCTCACATAAAATGGATAAACAGTTCTAAAAATTGTTTGTATTACTTAAAGGAAAACTGGTTTTGTTTAATAAAATTTTACCCAAACATTTGATAAAGTGGCTGTATCACTATAGCTAGCAACTAGCGCTAATAACTAAATTGAAACTAGCGCACTAATTACTAGCTGGCAACGGGCGCTGACGTCTCGCACTACTATTTGTTATCTAGTAACTGGCACCCTAATTATGAGGTCGAAACAAGCTCGCTAATCTCTAGTTGGCAATGTGTGCCCTAATCGCTAGCTGCCATCTGGCGCCGCCAACAGGTAACATGCTAACAAGGGTATAACAATTTAAATATTTCAACCCAAAAAAAACAACAGTGCCTGCAGTACGTCTTGGAACCCGTTGAATACATAATTTAGCCTGTAACCAAAATAGTTTTTCCTGCTATTAAATGATGCACGATTCAAACTTGCAAAATATCCCAGCCTTTAATATGAAATGTAATACATTCGCGAATGATCGTTAATTAATTTTTCTGAATAATTATATGATGACTGCGATGAGGTGGGGACTTGTCCAGGGTGTGCCCCGCCTTCCGCCCGATTGTAGCTGAGATAGGCACCAGTCCCCCCCGCCACCCCAAAGGGAATAAGCGGTAGGAAAATGAATGGATGGATGGAATTAAATGATGAATTAGCATGAAGCTGACTGCTGTTTGTCTGATTATGTCTCATTTTTAATCATTTTACGGACTAAAGCTCCAGGACTGCCTTGGAAAATATACAAACCCCGTTTCCATATGAGTTGGGAAATTGTGTTAGATGTAAATATAAAGGGAATACAATGATTTGTGAATCATTTCAACCCATATTCAGTTGAATATGCTACAGAGACAACATATTTGATGTTCAAACTCATAAACATTTTTTTTGTGCAAATAATCATTAACTTTAGAATTTAATGCCAGCGACACGTGACAAAGAAGTTGGGAAAGGTGGCAATACATACTGATAAAGTTGAGGAATGCTCAGCAAAGACTTATATGGAACATCCCACAGGTGTGCAGGCTAATCGGGAACGGTTGGGTGCCATGGTTGGGTATAAGAGCAGCTTCCGTGTAATGCTGAGTAATTCACAAACAAGGATGGGGCGAGGGTCACCAATTTGTAAGCAAATTGTCGAACAGTTTTAGAACAACATTTCTCAACGAGCTATTGCAAGGAATTTAGGGATTTTACCCTCTACGGTCCGTAAAATGATCAAAAAGTTCAGCGAATCTGGAGAAATCCCTGCACGTAAGCAATGATATTATGGAATTTTGATCCCTCAGGCGGTACTGCATCAAAAACCGACATCAGTGTGTAAAGGATATCACCACATGGGCTCAGGAACACTTCATAAAACCACTGTCAGTAACTACAGTTGGTCGCTACATCTGTAAGTGCAAGTTAAAACTCTTCTCTGCATTTTTCAACAATATCCTGGATTTATCAACAATATCCTGAAACGCCACCGGCTTGGCTGGACCCGAGCTCACCTAAGATGGACTGATGCACAGTGGAAAGGTGTTCTGTGGTCTGACGAGGCCACATTTCAAATTATATTTGGAAACAGAGGATTTGGTGTCTTCCAGAACAAAGAGGAAAATAACCATTCGGATTGTTATAGGTGCAAAGTTCAAAAGCCAGCATCTGTGATGGTATGGGGGTGTATTGGTGCCCAAGGCATGGGCAAACTACACATCTGAGAAGGCAGCATTAATGCTGAAAGGTACATACAGGTTTTGGAGCAACATATGTTGTCATCCAAGCAACGTTATCATGGACGCCCCTGCTTATTTCAGCAAGACAAGTGTTACAACAACGTGGCTTCATAAAAAAAGTGTGGGTATTTTCCTGGCCCGCCTGCAGTCCAGACCTGTCTCCCATCGAGAATATTTGGCGCATTATGAAGCGTAAAATACGGCAGCGGAGACCCTGGCCTGTTGAACGACTGAAGCTCTACATAAAACAAGAATGGGAAAAAAATTCCAATTTCAAAGCTTCAACAATTAGTTTCCTCAGTTCCCAAACGTTTATTGAGTGTTGTTAAAAGAAAAGGTGATGTAACACAGTGGTGAACATGCCCTTTCCCAACTACTTTGGCACGTGTTGCTGCCATGAAATTCTAAGTTAATTATTAGTTGCAAAAAAAATAAAGTTTATGAGTTTGAACATCAAATATCTTGTCATTGTAGTGCATTCAATTGAATATGGGTTGAAAAGGATTTGCAAATCATTGTATTCCATTTATATTTACATCTAACACAATTTCCCAACTCATATGGAAACGGGGTTTGTACATCTTTCTTCCCTTCAGCTTTATTTGCCAGAAAACGTCACCCACGTCTTTAACCTTTCCCTCCTATTTCATGTGAGCACGCACACAAATGCCATCAGCATGTCATTATCATAAAGCACGCCTGAGGAGAAGAGGAAATACTTGTGATGTTTTGACATATAAATGACCTTCTCTCACTCTCAGTAGTTTGCGTTCGGGCTTATCGTCCTGAAATTATTCAATCATACTCATTGTGTGCGTGTGTGTGTGTGTGTGTGCATGTACGTGTGTGTGAGAACACCAAGTCCAATTGCTATTATATTTGAGAATATGTAGTATGACACCTGATTCAATAAATCAGTGGTTCTGTTACTGCAGTGGTGTTTGAGTTCTGCTCAATTGTATCAACTCTCGCTTCATTCTAGAATCCCTTCAAACCGTAGGATTTGCAATTCCGATACGCGTGAGTGGAGCTGAAATGCTTGAATGTCCAGGGTGAGTGGAGGGTGTGGATGTTGGAACGGTTTGACACAGTTGAGAACTGTGGTATATAAAGGTTTTTATATCGCCCATTCATTTTCAATGGGGGAAAATTCCTGGTAATTCCGGGTAATCAGGGAATGTTTGAGAACCAGGAAAGATGCTGGGTTGAACGTCCAGGGTGAGCGGAGAGTGTGGATGGTGGATCGGTTCAAATCGGATGTGGAACACATTCATTGTCAAGGGGAGAAAATGACTAGAAATTCCAGGAAAACCGTGAATTTTGGTGAAGGGAAAACATGATTTGCGTCTGTGTGGGTTGAAAAGTGAGATTCGGGTTTAAAAAATTTGAAACTTTTTGAGAAATGTTCCCATTAATTTGAATGGGAATTCCCTGGACATTTGGGAATTTCAGAAAAAAACAGGAATTTTTGGAAATAGTGATACCCGCCCAATTGTCGTAGATGATACGATGTTGGTGTTGGAAGTTTTTTAATTGGTGGAAAAATGTTAATGTAGTATCAGTTTGAATTTAAATGGATGTTTCGGAATTCTTGGAATTTTAAGAAAACTGGGAATTTGTAAGTATATAAAAAATTGCAGTTTTGTTGTCCGAATAAAAAAATGTTTCGAAGGTAAAATGTTCAGAAACGGTTGAAAACTATGCACTGTGATAACTTTACAGGAAGAGGTGAAAATTGGGTTTTAGAAAACCGGAAATTCTTGGAATTCCTTACATTTTTTCAACTTGGAAAATGGTAGTTTGATGGTCCAGGCTGAGCGGAGTGTGTGGATGGTAGAACGGTTTAAATTGGATCAGAAATGTGGGATATGCAGTCAATTGTGTATTTCACATTCGTTACTGGAAATTCCAGGAAAACCGGGAATTTTGGTAAAGGAAAAACATTTATTTTGTTTGTGAGTGTGATGATGGTTGAAGTTTTAGATTTGGGTTTACAAAATGCAAAAAACATTAAGAAATGTTCCTATTCATTTAAATAGGAATTTCCGGGACATCTGGGAAATTAGGGAAAACTGGGAATGTTTTAAAAATATTGATACTTGACCAAATGTTCTCGATGTTATGAATGGGTTGGTGTTGGAATTTTTTAATCGGTTGAAAAATGTTGATGTGGTAAAAGTTTGAATTTAAATGGCTGTTTCGGAATTCCTGGAATTTCGAATAAACTGGGAATTTGTAAGTAAAGAAAAATGGCAGTTTTGTTGTCCCAATAAAAAAAAAATGTTTTGAAGGTAAAATGGTCAGAAACAGTTGAAAACTATGGACTGTGATAACCTTAAAGGAAGGGATGAAAATTGGCTTTTAGAAAACCGGAAATTCTTGGAATTCCTTAAATTTTATTCAACTTGGAAAATGGTAGTTTGATGGTCCAAGGTGAGCGGAGTGTGTGGATGGTAGAACGGTTTGAATTGGATCAGAAAATTGGGATATGCAGTCAATTGTATATTTCACATTCATTATTAGAAATTCCAGGGAACCCGGGAATTTTGGTAAGGGAAAAACATTTATTTTGTTTGTGAGTGTGATGATGGTTGAAATTTTAGATTTGGGTTTACAAAACGCGAAAAACATTTGGAAATGTTCCTATTCATTGGGAGTTTAGGGAACACTGGGAATGTTTTAAAATATTGATACTTGACCAAATGTTCTCAATGTTATGAATGGATTGGTGTTAGAATTTTTTAATCGGTTGAAAAATTTTGATATGGTAACAGTTTGAATTTAAATTGCTGTTTCGGAATTCCTGGAATTTCGGGAAAACTGGGAATTTGTAAGTAAAGAAAATGGCCATTTTGTTGTCCCAATAAAAAAAAAAATGTTTCGAAGGTAAAATGTTCAGAATTGGTTGAAAACTATGGACTGTGATAACTTCACAGGAAGAGGTGAAAATTGGGTTTTGGAAAACCGGGACTTCTGGGAATTCCTGGAATTTTTTTCAACTTGAAAAATGGTAGTTTGATGGTCCAAGGTGAGTGGAGTGTGTGGATGGTAAAACGGTTTAAATTGGATCAGAAATGTGGAACATACAGTCGATTGTATATTTCACATTCATTACCAAAAATTCCGGGAAAACCATGAATGTTGGCAAAGGAAAACTTGATTTTGTTCGTGTGGGTGGGTTGATGGTTGAAAAGTTGGATTTGGGTTTAAAAAATGCGAAAAAACTTTGAGAAATTTTCCCATTCATTTAAATAGCAATTTCCTGGAAATCTTGGAATTTCGGTAAAACAGTGAATTTTTGAAAATATTGATATGAGCACAATTATCCTAGATGTTATGAATAGGTTGGTGTTGACATTTTTTTTTAATTGATTGAAAAATGTTGATGTAGCAAGAGTTTGAAATGAAAATGTCTGTTTCTGGAATTCCTGGAATTTCTGAAAAATGGGAATTTGTAAGGAAAGAAAAATGGTAGTTTTGCTGTCCCATCTGAGAGAAATGTTTTGTTGGTGAAATGGTCGGAAATGGTTTAGAAAATGTGGACTGAGAAAACTTTCCAGTAAGAGGTGAAAATAGGGTTTTGGAAAACGGGGAATTCTGGGAATCCTTGCAATTTTTGGGGAATTTGGAAAATAGTAGTTTGGTAGGCCAAGGTGAGCGGAGTGTGTGGAGGTTGGAACAGTTCAAATTGGATGAGAAATGTGGGATATGCAGTCAATTGTATATTTCACATTCATTGTCAATGGGGAGAAAATGACAGGAAATTTCAGGAAAACCTTGAATTTTGGTAAAGGGAAAATATGATTTGCGTTCGTGTTGTTGGTTGAAAAGTTGGATTCAGGTTTAAACAATGCGGAACATTTTCAGAAATGTTCCCATAATTTGAATGGGAATTCCCTGGACATTTGGAAATTTAAAAAAAAATGTGAATTTTTTTAAAAGTATTGATACTAGCACAATGGTTCTAGATAATATGAATGGGTTGGTGTTGGAATTTTTTGAATCGGTTGAAAAATGATAATGTAGCAGCAGTTTGAATTTAAATGGCTGTTTCAGAATTCCTGGAATTTCGGGACACACAGGAATTTGAAAGAAAAGAAAAATGGCAGTTTTTTTATCCCAATTAAGAGAAATATTTTGTTCGGGGAATGGTCGGAAACAGCTGGAAAATTTGGACTGAGAAAACTTACCAGGAAGAGGTGAAAATATGGTTTTTCAAAAACCGTGAATTCTTGGAATTTTTTTCAACTTGGAAAATGGTAGTTTGATGGTCCAAGATGAGTTGAGTGTGTGGATGGTGGAACGGTTTTAATTGGATCAGAAATGTTGGATATGCAGTCAATTGTATATTTCACATTCCAGGAAAACTGTGAATTTTGGTAAAAGAAAAACGTTTATTGCGTTCGTGTGAGTAAGTTGATGGTTAAAAAATTGGATTTGGGATTAAAAAAATGAGGAAAACTTTGAGAAATGTTTCTATTCATTTAAATAGGAATTTCCTGGATATCTTGGAATTTCAGGAAAACAGGGAATTTTTTAAAACATTGATACTCGATGATATGAATGTGTTGGAATTTTTATGAATCGGTTGAAAAAGGTTGGTGTTGTAACAGTTTGAATGGCTATTTCAGAAATCCTGGAATTTCAGGAAAACCGGGAATTTTTAAGGAAAAAAAAGGTAAGTTTTGTTGTCCCAACAAAAAGAAACGTGTTGAAAGTGAAATGGTCAGAAATGGTAGAAAAATGTGGACTGATAAAACTGCTTTAAATGAGCAAAATACTGTCAATATTACACGTTCCCTTTAACCTCTATTGTTAGCCGCCTCTTTCTAGCAGTTTTTTCACTACTTAGAGCACACAGAAAGCGTGTTTCGGATGATGGGAAAACCTTTCTTTCACAGGCCAGCTCCTGCGTTTGTACACAAAGCAGCGATTAATTATTCCTCTCCGCCGGTCAGGGAGGTCGAGGGTGCCAGCTTCAGACTGCAAACACGCGGACTGTCCACAAACAAAGCGTGGTCCTCCCCACGAGGGAAATGCGGAAAGAGTCATGGGCGGCGTCAAAGCGCTCATAGTGCTTTTGTGTTTGGGCTCCTGGTCACGTGACCCCAGGGTCTGTTTGACGGTGTAATGTAGCGAGATAATGGCTGTTGCTGTCCTCCACTGACTGGGAATCAGAAAGAAGCCTGCAGAACTAAGTGCTTGTCGCCTTGATTGTGTCATCAAGTGTCTGAGGAATGACATATATTAGGTTTTTCTGTTTGGTTCTTTCATGGCAGGATTTGATGGTCATCCAGTTTTGTCTTACTTTGACCATAGGGCTGGGGGAGTGTATGATCGATGGTTGATGATGGTCATCATATATGTATATGTATATATATCCATCCATCCATTTTATACCGCTTATTCCCTTTCGGGGTCGCGGGGGGCGCTGGCGCCTATCTCAGCTACAATCGGGCGGAAGGCAGGGTACACCCTGGAAAAGTCGCCACCTCATCGCAGATATATATATATATATATATATATATATAAATACTGTATATATATACATACATAAATGTGTAAATATGTATATGTACAAACCCCAAAACCAGTGAAGTTGGCACGTTGACAGACAACATTCACACTCACACTCACACACTAGGGCCAATTTAGTGTTGCTAATCAACCTATCCCCAGGTGCATGTCTTTGGAGGTGGGAGGAAGCCGAAGTAGCCGGAGGGAACCCGAGGACATGCAATATATATATATATGGACGACATAAAAGAAACAGTTTTGTGAGTTGCCCTTGCACCTGCAAGCGTTTCTTTCCGCTTGAATACAAAGTACATTCCGTTTGCATCCCTGTCACGATTCACAGAGCAAACATAAATAAGTCACCCGTCTGATGAATGCTTTATAAGTTCCACCTGTTGTCTTATGTGGTTTCACTTTCATTTCGATACAGGCCACTGCAAATTCCTTTGATCGCCGGTCACCTGACGAGGATCCGGATTGGTCCTTTCATGCAGAGTGCTTCTCAAAGGCAAACGCGCCATGATTGTTCTTGGTAATGTTTTGCTCAGCAGAGAAGAAGAAGCACAACGGAATCAAGAAAATGCTTTAATATAAACATATATATATATATATATATATATATATATATATATATATACAGTATGTATATATGTATATATATATATATATATATATATATATATATATATATATATATATATATATATATATATATATATATATAGACCAAGTAAAAAAAAAAAGATTTATAACAGCAGAACAAAATCAAACATTTGAAAATGTGAATTAATGCACTCAATACTTGGTTGGGAATCCTTTTGCACGGATTACTGCATCAATGCGGTGTGGCATGGAGGCAATCGGCCTGTGGCATTGCTGAGGTGTTATGGATGCCCAGGATGCTTTAATATTGGCCTTTAGCTCATTTGCATTATTGGGCCTGGTGTCTTTCAGCTTCTTCTTCACAATATCCCACAAATTCTCTATGAGGTTCAGGTCAGGGGAGTTGGCAGGCCAATGGAGGACAATAATGCCATGGTCAGTACACCAGTTACTGGTGGTTTTGGCACTGTGGACAGGTGCCAGGTCATGCTGGAAAATGAAATCATCATCTCCATAGACTTTTTCAACAGATACAGCTTCAATAGCCGTATGCATGGTCAAGCCACTCCTGAACTCTATCTAGACAACGGAAGTTCCCTCAGTCAGCAATGGTTTGGGGAGCCATGTCAGCTGCTGGTTTTGGTCCACTGTGTTTCATCAAGTCCAGAGTCAATGCAGCTGTGTACATGCTTCCATCTGTTGTAAAGCTCTATGGAGATGATGATTTAATTTTCCAGCATGATCTGGCACCGCCTTCCGCCCGATTGTAGCTGAGATAGGCGCCAGCGCCCCCCGCGACCCCGAAAGGGGATAAGCGGTAGAAAATGGATGGATGGATGGTTCTGGCACCTGCTCACAGTGCCAAAACCACCAGTAACTGGTGTACTGACCATGGCATTACTATCCTCCATTGGCCTGCCAACTCTCCTGACCTAAACCCCATAGAGAATTTGTGGGGTATTGTGAAGAAGAAGCTGAAATACACCAGACCCAATAATGCAAATGAGCTGAAGGCCACTATTGAAGCATCCTGGGCATCCATAACACCTCAGCAATGCCACAGGCCGATTGCCTCCATGCCATGCCGTATTGATGCAGTAATCCGTGTAAAAGGATTCCCAACCAAGTACTGAGCGCATTAATTGACATTTTCAAATGTTTGATTTTGTTTTGCTGTTATAAATCTTTTTTTTTTACTTGATCTGAGGAAATATTAAAATTTTTGGAGATAGGATTTTTGAGTTTTCTTAAGCTGTATGCCATAATCAGGAATATTAAAATAATAAAAGGCTTGCAATTATTTGGTTGATGTGTAATGAATCCAGAATGTATGACATGTTCGTGTTTTTAGTTGCATTACAGAAAATAAAGGAATTTATCACAATATTCTAATCTTCTGAGACAGTCCTGTGTATATATGTGTACATATATATTACAGATGCGCGGATAGGCAATTATATCATCCGCAACCGCAACACTAAATTCGTCATCCACCCGCAATCCACCCGAACCAACATTTCATCAAAGCCACACTCACCCGCCACCCGCCCATTGTTATATATCTAATATAGACGATGCAAGGCATTAGTGAGGTTAGAAAATGTAACTCCCTCCAAATAGCACAGACACAATGGCTTTCTTGAACTGATTTATTTGAAGGCTTACTTTCCCTTCAAATTCACAGTGAAAACTGTAATAAATAAAGCTCGTTACAAACGTAAAAATAATAACATGCACAGCATGTGGATCAAACATTTTACCAAGTAAAATACCAACAAATGACAAATACCTCCTCTGCCATACCCGGAAGTAGCTTCCTTACATCCGTCGACAGACCAAACGAGACACTTCAAAATAAAAGTATGCCCACATACTGTTTAAAAGAGTGCTGCTCGTTTTTCGTATGTGGGTAACAACATTCAACCATTTATAAATGGTTGATTTCTATAGGCTAGTATAGGCTATGTATATATATATGTATGTATATATATATATAT